>NW_013666022.1:12803-25320 GCF_000517525.1 Limulus polyphemus | reverse complement strand
CTTTTCTTCAGTTTGTTTGTATTTTTGTTAACAAACACAATAATAAAAAAATGTTCATTGTGGTAAACGAAATAATCATTTGATCTAAGTAAGAGTTTTTTTTCTTTCCGATTTAAAAAAAATCCTTAAGTGATAGAAAAAAAATTAATATTATTTTCGAAATCTGCATAGCTGAATTATGGAAAATCTGTTATTAAAACCAAAACAAATTTTAGAAAGTTTAAATTCGCAGATCTGTGAAATAATTAACTGCTTGTCATTTCGTAGCTGAGGGTAAACTGTTTCTTTAGAAGAGAGGGAAAAGATGTAAAACATTAGTTTTGAGCTTGCACCTATGTGGATCAGTGATGTATCTAAATAACCAAAGACAAGAAAAGCTCATTGTTTTAGCAATAATTCGCGACGTATGCGGTGAAAATGGTTAACTTATATGCCATGAGAAGTTCGTGAGAAATTATATCTTATCTAACATGAATACAATATTTCTCAGACGAAATGAAGAGCTGGATACGAATTAAAAGATCGGCCTCACCTTAGAATAACATATAACATAACTTTTACAAACTCTTTTTTTTTTTCATAATCTGACTTCATTGAGCTAGAAAATCTGTCGTTTGATATTGTTATATCTATTTTGTTATTTACAAGAGGTGACTTATATGGTTCAATCAGTATATTCTTTGGATAATTCATGATCATATCTAAACCTAGTTTTACGAAGCTAATCGTCAATATATGTATATATATATTTGCTTAATACTGAAAAATAATTAAAAATCAAGATATAATATATCGAATATGTTGTAAGCTTTTTGCTCAAATATAATGTTTTTATTTGATACATATTAAATTAATAGTTTACATAAACATTATTAAATTTTCGCCCATTTTGCAACGTCATAAAAAAAAGAAAAAAGTCAGATGAGAATATCAAAATTTGAAACTGATTATGTAATATATATATAATATAGCGTAAATAACACTCTCTCGGTTTAACTACTGTTTAGTGACTTTTCTTTTAGGGTTCAGACGAACATCGATCACAGCAACAAACTAAAACATTGCTTCTTGGTAGCATAAAATAGCCTAATTAAATAAAGATGGCTTAAATATTGTTCATACTGTAATCCTTACAGGTTATCATTTGCCCTCTGCTTTGTTATAGCTATTAAAAAAACAAAACAAACCTGAAATCATTCTTTAGCTACGCAAACGAAAAACAAACAAACAGTGAGAATTAGAAATATAACTCAAATATTTAGTGCAATGTTTCACCTATGGATAGCCATCATTTTATAATGATACATGTTGTATGAGTCGCTATTTTTTCCAAAAGAATTTTATGTGCGACTTATTTAAAGGAACGACTTATTCATGACTTTTTCTATGGTGCAGTGATTGTCCATATTAATTTCTTTAGTCATCATCTTTGTAATGGTTCTTTATTTATTTTATTTACGTGAAACAACAAAAACATTAAATATAACAATGCACGTATAAAAAATAATAAAAATACGTGACATACAGCAGTAGGACGAACGTTTTAAGATCGCAGATGTGCAACCTATATGAAGATGCGACTTATGTATGTACAAAAACTAAAAAGTCCCTAAAACTAAGCTCTGCGACTAATACAAAGGTGCGACTTATAATAAGGAAAACACGGTATTAGATACTTAAGATGATTATGCCGTTTGAGCAGTAGTTTATATCAAAAATGTACTTTCCATCGCTAAAGATGATGCTCGTTTACCGCCAATAACAGCGACATCTCAGTAAAATAGATCTGAATTTTTTAAAAGTTGGGAAAATAAGATCTTCATTTTTGAATTCATTTTACGAAACAAAGGCAGGAAAATAATATTACGTTTTTAAAGATTATGTTTAGTTTGCTGTTTCTGACTGATTCTTCAACTACAAACTCATAATACCGTCTGAATAGTGTACATTGCCACAAGAAATTATCTTAATGTTTTGTTAATAAACCTTTAAAAGTTTCAAAGTGCTCTATGTATCAAGTGTTCTATACTAGACATAATACAACTGGTGAAAGAAATGGATAAAACAGAATTTCACATAGATTGGATATGGACTCACTACTCCCATATTGACAACATACTACATCATATACCTGTGTGCGCGTCGTTAACAAGGATATTGATAAATGAACGTTTGTTCACAGACAACTAGGCCCACATTTTGTTTGATGTGCATGATTAAGCTCTCTTTATCTTTAGTATATTAGTATATTGTATGGGAATATGTATTTAAGATTTCTTTTATAGTATAGTGAAATTCAAATTTTTAGCGGTCCAGATTCCGGAAGAGAAACAGGTAGTAGAGTTTTACAAACGTTCACCTGTTGTCTTTTTTTTATATATTTTCAAATCCTTACTCTGTATGACTTGCAAACAATTTTTTTTTGTTTTGCTTTACCCTACCACCCAAGGGTATCGGGATATATCGTTTGTAACTTTTGTACACGTTGAGGCTACGTGACGATCAATGTTTATTCATGACTTACCATTTTTAGAGATATTTTTGGAGGTAGCTTTCTTAGCATCTAGCTACTAGTTTCACGTTAATGTATTTTATTGAAAGAGAATTTGCACCACCAAAAACCTTGATCATGCTTAAGTTCACCACCATAAGTCTTGGTTATGCCTATTTACAACACAATATATCTTGATCATGCCTATGTAAACCACCACAAACCTTGATCATGCCTAAATACAACATCATAAACCTTGATCATGACTAAATACAACATCATAAACCTTGATCATGCCTAAATACAACATCATAAACCTTGATCATGACTAAATACAACATCATAAACCTTGATCATGGCTAAATACAACATCATAAACCTTGATCATGCCTAAATACAACATCATAAACCTTGGTCATGCCTAGGTACACCACCATAAATATTGATCATGCCTATGTAAACCATCACAAACCTTGATCATGCCTAGGTACAACATCATAAATCTTGACAATGCCTAGGTACAACATCATAAACCTTGATCATGCCTAGGTACAACATCATAAACCTTGATTATGCTTATGTACATCACCCTAAACCTTGATCATTACTTAATTAATTAATGGAACTGCATCAGTATTAAAGTCAAGAGTATCGTGATCGTAATATGCTTGTTTCATATCTTAACATACGTAAGTAGATATACAAGTTGTTATGAGGAATTGTGTGGAGCCCAAAGATTAAGTTTAAATGGATAATCAATAGATAAACAGTTCGATTTAGGCAGCCATTTCTATTTTACCGCCCTAATACCGCAAATTTGAGCTCAACTAAGCAAGAAGGTTGGTAGCAATATACGTGAAGTCGATGATAAACGAAAGTGACATTTAATGCCGCGCGTAACACGGACACCTTTGTATCGGACGAACGGTTCGTGTGGTACAGCTCAAAGTAGAGGATTAGTTTTTAAGCCCGGTACTGCCGTGTACACTTTCTTGTTAATTATATGTTTATGTGATTGACAGTGTAACAATCTGGCACCCAGCTATATGGCCTGTTGATTAAGTGTTTATGTGATTGACAGTGTACAATCTGGCACCCACCCATATGGCCTGTTGATTAAGTGTTTATGTGATTGACAGTGTAACAATCTGGCACCCAGCTATATGGCCTGTTGATTAAGTGTTTATGTGATTGACAGTGTAACAATCCGGCACCCAGCTATAGGCCTGCTGGTTAAGTGCGCAAACTCAAACCTAAACGCTCACATTGGTAAATGATTGAGCAACGAGCCTTATTTGTTGCATTTTTCATATAGCACGAAAATAACAGAGCTGAGGTATGATGAGATGGTGAATTTTGCTTAACGTGAGTAAATAAATGACACAAGTTAACAACATACACATTCCTAGTAAACAACAACTAGTGAGCGAATAACACTTATTCGAGTACTTTGTAGCTTTTGTTACTGAGAATATATTAAAGGTGATGAAAATCTTAAAAATATATATATATATAAATAAGCTACAACACTGATAACGTTTAGGAGAATTTCTTTGGTTGATTCGTATATTATTAAGAACCCTATGAACAACGAAATTATGAACTCACAAGCAATCTGCTACATAAATAGTTTATAAACGTGTGTTTTGAAAAGCCGACGAGGTCAATTCCGTGGTTAAAAGTGATCTTGGAAACTGATTCTCACGTATAATTGAGGGTCTGTGGAAAGTTTGTCAAATTGCCACCATTTACATCGTTTTTTGTCCAAAAGCTCGTTTATAAATGTAATTGTGATATTAGGACATCAAACTAGTTTCAATCACCTATGGATGAAGCTGGCCCAAGGGTAGCAGGTAACCTAGAACCATGCTCATATATAGTGTAATTAACTCTCGGTATAACAGTCCTTTTTTTTTTTATTGATACGTGTTTCTGGTTCAAATAAAATAAGGAAATGATACAGTGTTTCTGATATTATTTGACTATTTATTACTTCGTAATTAAAACACATATGCTGTACTAACTAAACCTACATGGAAAGTACCGAAGGTTTAGCAATACAAAACCCGTAGATAAACCTCTAGATTTTCCATAAACCCTAATCCCCATAAACAACTAACAATAGCCGTCTGTGTTTCAGCATCATACACGAATTACACCAAATGTAAATTGGATTTATCTATTTTTGTTGATTTATTTACATGTTGTTGATTTTTTTAACTAATATTTGTCCACGCATATATTGAACAACCACACTTACACTTTTGTCTTTGAGCTAGCTACGTCTTCATCAGTCGAGTAGCCATAGAAACGCGAGTTGAAAGTTGCTGTCGATCAAGAGCCATATTTAACTAATAGCGACAGCAGTTTGAAAAGTGCTGCTGTGTGACGACTTAGGCACTTTTACATTGTCAATGTCGTTAAGCACAAAGCTACACAATGGGCTATATGTGCTGTGCCCACCGTAGGAATCGAAACTCGATTTTTTAACGTTACAAGCCTTCAGACTTAACGCTTTTATATTTACAAACTCACGATTTTCTTGAAATCACAAAACGTATGAAGAAATACTTGTTTCTGATTTACTCGTTTTTATCGCCAGCTGACTCAGTTGTAAGTTTGAGGTTTATAACACTAAAATTTGAAGATCGATTTCTACATTGTGCACAAAGCAGATAACTCATTGTGCAACTTTGGGCTTAAAACAAACAAAGTCCTTTTTGTGGGGGGGAGGAGGAAGCTATAAATGTTACAAGTTTTATAAATTATTTCTGTCGTACATCTATGTATATAAATATGGTGAAATCATTTAAGTTCATACAACTGGTCTGAAATATAATTACAATGATCTCTCTCTCTCTGGATTACGGTATTGAACAGAAATATTTTTTGGAAATGTATATTAACTTAATGTGTTAATATGAACAATGATTATGTCAAAGTTAGTGTGAAAACACATCATTAAAGCCACTACACACTGGCTAAAAAGCAATACCAATCCGAAATGTACTATGAGGCTCTCTTTCGCTTTCCAGTTAAACTTACACCCAGCCATCTTCCACTTCTAAAGCCACACAATGTTAAGCTGTTCAGAGTTAATAATAAGTGTGTATTATACTAAATATTATTTTTTATTTCTTACAAATATGTCTTGATCTGCTAGAAATATCCCCTTTCACTATAAAAGGGCTTTCGTACTTTGATTTCACTATGTAAAACCTACATTTTTATCTAGTCACTAAATCCTCAGGAGAAATATCTCACAAACTAATTAACTTTACTAGTAGAGGGCGTCAAAATCAAATATAATTGTTTCAAAAGGATATGAAATTCTCATATATTAATACTAACATAATTTTACAAATGATACATATAAAATTGTCCAGGTGTCGCCCACTGCATACGTCAAGCATTATTGGATAAATTAACTAGAAGTCATAAAAATATGTGTCCTTTGCTATCATTGATGAAATGAAAAAGATAAAATAACGCGCAGTAGAAAATGCTATATTGGAGATAAAATGCTATAAATTATTTTAAAATGTGTTCTATATTTAGAACAGCAAGTCGGTAATTTTCTATTACAATATGCTAGGGACATCAAAGAATGCTAATCATACAAAGTTACAATATCGCACAATATAATTGTGCTTATTCTCACACAAACTGACAATATTATACAATACAATGAGGTTTCGTGTCATATCGACAGGAAATATTATGCATTAAAAATGGCTTCATGTCATAGAAACTGGAAATATTATACATCGTAATTGGGCTTAGTGTCGTACAAACTAGCAATATTGTACAGTATGACTGGGGTTAGTGTTGTACAAATTGGCAATATTGTATACTATGTATGACTGGACTTAGTGTCGTACAAATTGGCATATTGTACACTATGTATGACTGGGCTTAGTGTCGTACAAATTGGCATATTGCACAGCATGTATGACTGGGCTTAGTGTCGTACAAACTGACAACATTGTACAGTATGTATGACTGGGCTTAGTTTCGTACAAACTGGCAGTATTGTACACTATGTATGACTGGGCTTAGTGTCGTACAAACTGGCAGCATTGTACACTATGTATGACTGGGCTTAGTGTCGTACAAACTGGCAGCATTGTACACTATGTATGACTGGGCTTAGTGTCGTACAAATTGACAATGTTTTACAGTATGATTGGGACTGTTTGACAGCAATAAGTTGATTTTTATGGAGTTCTATTTGAAAAACATATTACCGATTAACACATTTTCTAGTTTATCAATATCGCAATACAGTTGCTACAGAAAACTTAATATTACATGTAGTCTCTTATGAAATCATTATCCATACTTATATAATTATATTTTACACCAACCTTATGACAATCTATATATACTTTTCTCACCAACTAAAGAAGACGAATACCATACAGAAATGGTTCTCAGTAACTTGTTTTGGCTTTTCGCGTAATTTTTGGCATCGGCTGTGATAGTATCGAAGTCATAATCTCTGCGTAGATCAATAAAACACACATTTTTATGTGAATGGTATTGAAATTATCGACTTGACCAAACCAACACAGCATGAGATCATTATGTACTTTATTAACTGTGTAGTGTTATTAGCTTGTGAATACATTGTAGTCAGCATGAACTTCGCTTACTCTCTGATCATGGAAAGTTAATTGGCAGAGAAGGTCACGTAGTTATTAATTGTTAATTAGCGATCTAGAAGCTTCATAATTAAAAATATATGGAAGCTTCTAGTTACTTGATATGTCAATATCATGGGTTATACATGTGAAAGTATTTTCCATCTTAACTCTTAGCCAAACTTTCTAGGCCCTATTCATAAAGCGTAGTTTAATGGTTCGTGTGCCGGGATGCAGTTCGAGGTTCGAGTCTGCAATATGCTTTTAAACACGCCCCTCGCTTTCAGATGAGGGCGCCTTATGAAACTGGCAATCAATTCCACTATTCATTCAAGAGAAGCAGTGTAGACAGCAGGTACTGTTCATTTTTTCTTACTTCTAAGACAAAGGCAAATCCTGAATTTGGTGGTCACTGATCTGACTTTTTAGCAGAAGGTCAATATCAAATGTCATATACTATGTATAGTAACATCTCTTGAGTTATGTTATCCAATGCCATATACTATATATATTAACATCTCTTGAGTTATGTTATCCAATGCCATATACTATATCTAGTAACATATCTTGAGTTATGTTATCCAATGCCATATACTATATATAGTAACATCTCTTGAGTTATGTTATCCAATGCCATATACTATATATAGTAACATCTCTTGAGTTATGTTATCCAATGCCATATACTATATATAGTAACATCTCTTGAGTTATGTTTTATAACGAGTATATATTTGCATATGTCAAATAAAGCGTTGGGAATTTGTTTGGGGCCAACAACAGAAACTTTATTTCCTGAGAAATAACCTGAAAGTTAAAAAATTATAAAATACAACTCAAATACATCGATGAACAGCAAACTCCATTTGGAGAATAATTTGTTTGAAACTATTTAAGTAATATCATGGCCAACGGCTTTGGCGAAGCACGCGACTCAGGTTCAAATAAAGAGTACATACACTCACGTTTGTTAGTTTTAGTAGGCAGGTCACTTCCTTCATGATTTTATCAATTTTTATGATGTCATCCGAACCAAATAAAAGGACCTGCTTAAATACTCAGGTGTGATAGTATGCGTCTGTTTCCACGTATTTGCAAATAGGTCCATGTGTGAGTAGACGTATGTCTACATCTACATGTATGAAGTCACACATTTTTATTCACGTGTTTCATTGTGCATTATAAATAAATAAGTTAAACGGCATGTATGCACGTGGTTCACTTTACTTTCCGAGACTACAATTTTCTTCTTTTTCAATAACCTATATGTTGTTAATATAGGTTACTGAACTTTATGGGGGCTGGAATGCGAACTTCAAGAGATATGTTTTACTTATTACCCCCAGTGTTCTGGTTGTGGTAACCAGTTTTATTTCATTTTGCTCAGTTTCGTTAAAAACAGTTACCTTCTAGCAATTGACTATTGATCGTTGTGGGCTTGAGTGCCCGTATCTGCACTTAATGTTTAAAAACAGTTACCTTCCTAGCAATTGACTATTGATCGTTGTGGGCTTGAGTGCCCGTATCTGCACTTAATGTTTAAAAACAGTTACGGTAGGGTTTGAAGCACCAAATGTGAAAAAATATACACATAATAGGACAAATAAAACGGTAGGGTTTAGAGCACAAAATGTGAAAAAATATACAATAAACATTAAGTGCAGATACGGGCACTCAAGCCCACAACGATCAATAGTCAATTGCTGGAAGGAAAAAATATACACATAATAGGACAAATAAAACGGTAAGGTTTAGAGCACTAAATGTGAAAAAATATACACATAATAGGACAAATAAAACGGTAGGGTTTAGAGCACCAAATGTGAAAAAATATACACATAATAGGACAAATAAAACACATTTAGTGCTCTAAGCCTTACCGTTTTATTTGTCCTATTTCTTCAAATACCTCTTTACTTTATAACCAAAGTACAAATTACTTTTTCTCATATAAGAAAAACATTTACTTTTTTACGCTCGTTTTTTTTAATGTTAAAAATTAGTGTAATTTTGTGTATTCTTCATGTACATGCATGTATATACTCATGAAAAAGTGTACCTCAAGCTTCTTGTGCACCTGATAAGCAATTCTAGGTCATATTTATACTTGCAGCGTTTTGCTGTAGCGCCACCTACTAACAAAGTATTTTGTTACACAAATTAATTGCTCTGAAGTATTTTTAGGCCCGGCATGGCCAGGTGGTTAGGGCACTCGTCTCGCAATCTGAGGGTTGCGGGTTCGAATCCCCGTCCCATCAAACATACTAGCCCTTTCAGCCGTGAGGGCGTCATAATGTGACGGTCAATCCCACTATTCGTTGGTGAAAGAGTTGGCGGTGGGTGGTGATGACTAGCTATTTTCCCTCTAGTCTTACACTGCTACATTGGGGGACGCTAGCGCAGATAGTCCTTGTGTAGCTTTGCGCGAAATTCAAAACAAACTGAAGTATTTTTCTGGTCATTTTTTTGTTATTGTTTCCAGAGTAAACTTAGTTACTTAGAATGTTTGATGTGTCACGTGACAAATCTCATCCGTGAATTCGCTGTAATTTTTATTTATCCATAAAAGCTACAACAATACATGTGCAGAGTTATTATTATTTGTAGAAAGGAAACTTTAATAACATAAGCTTTCCACAGTTGCCGCTAGAGGTAAAATCGACTCTTGTGAAGAGTTCTACTTTAAGTTCAATAGAGGTTACCATGGTTACGGCACTACGCTGCAAGGAGAGTCACTGCCAAGCAGCTTTTGAACAGAGATAAGTAACTACTTAGTCATTTATGTTTTAATAATATAGTTTGAAAAACATTTTACGATTCTTTAGTTATTCATTTTAAAAGTGCGGTTTCTGTCATTTGTTTAGATCATTTATGGAAAGACCAATTATCCTGTGTTGTATTCTTACTCTTACCTTCTTACCTTTTTCCATTTACATTTTAATCTTAAGGAAATAAGATTATGCCTAGTTCCCAGTCGCACTTATTGTTTAACGACTTTCTTTGAAAGTTCGTGGTAAACTTTATCTAATATCATTTTTATAGGTTAAGATGGCAAATTAAAGGGCGAAATATTTTGTTAAAAACATAGAAATGTTGTCCTTAAGACGAATACAAGGTGCTCAAACATGTATGGCATTGAGATCCAGGCATTAAACAACGTTTCTACCAAGGATTGCAAGAATAGTCATCTTCATATCAAACCTTCATATTTACATAAGTAAGTCAGTATCTACAGAAAAACTCAAGACTTAAGTTTGAGTATAATCCATCTGTTGGAACAGTGATTGAAATTGAATTTATATTCATGGTCAGCCCACTAGCTGATTTTAAGTTTATAAACTAGGGTTAATATTCTTCACATAAAGCTATCCGTTGAAAATGTTTGGGATGTGAAATAACCTTTTCAAATCTCATATTATATGTTTAATCGTAGACAACTATTTTGGCCCTACTCCTGTCTACCGATGAAATTGGTTGAGTTAAATAACAATTCTTAGTTACAAGATCAAACACATCTTCCAGCATAAAGAAAAACTAACATTCGTTCATTTAGTCACCGGCGTTGACTTTTCTACTAATTTTATTGGCACCTTTTTTTTTCAGAATGCAAAAACGTTTCAGATGATCTGTGGGGTAGGAGCTAAAAACAAACAAAAAATAACAGCCATTTACTGAAGAGAATTGAAACGGTATTAATAACTGTTTTATTATAATCATTGAAGTACCAATTTTCAAGTGTGAAGAATATCTGAAACTAGATAAAATGTGAAGCAATCAAGTAAAGGAGTAAGACTGGGTTTTGAGAGCATAAATCATGATAACAACATTGTACGTTTGACCTAACGTTTAATGATAAGAACGCTATGGCGTAATATGTTAGAAAGATGGAGCTTCTATTTTTCATTATTTTTTATAGTTGCTACTTACTTAACATTATTAACTTATATGACGGCAGTGAATCTTGATAGTATCTCTGTAGCGTAAATTCCATTGCAAAAGGCTCCGTTGTGAGGATGTTATGTCCAAAGCACACCACTCCTCCCTTCTAGTTTCCATAATCCATCTATTGTACGAGGACGACGGTTTCCCACCTCCTATTTCAACAATCCGAATGCACAGAAATCCATAGTCGCTGTCTCTTGCGACTTGAAATGTATGTGTTTGTATGGAATAGCATGAATACACGTTTCATTCTCCAGCTGCTTGGGGTATGCAACGATTGCAATGGAAGTATGACTAGAAGTCTTATTTTGATGAACCCATACCCTCTTGGCCTCGTTTCCAGACGGAGATCCTTCTTGATTATGTTGCGTGCTATTACCTAGAGCACGAGAACGGCTTTTGCCACTGAATTCCGTGTTCTCGAATTCTCACCTATTACAAAATTCCGCACTTTGCTTGCCACAACTGGAGTATGACTTCTTGCGGGTCTTTTTCTAGATGTCCCTGTTTCCCCAAATTGATCAATATTCCTTTCTTTTCCAATGTCATTAATTTCAAATCCGCGATCTTAACACGTCTTTATAATCTAAGTCTATGAGTATTTTACTTAGTAGCAAAACACTTACATATACTTTTCAATAGCATCACACTACCTGCGTAACGATAAAACAACAGTGTCAAAATGTATTTCTGATACATGCTGTTCCTTCTTGACTTTATATCGGCCGTAGTTGTCATGTGACCTGCTGATTTTCATATTCAAAATCGTTTTAACATAACTTACACAACTCTCTGTTTACTGCAGTTTATGTCATTGTGAATAGTGTATCACGTAATTACTTTTATTTGTCTTTCATACAAATTAGTTGCTCTTAATATTGTGACATATACTGCAGAACCTTTTTAAAAAATCTTTGAAATTCTTCAGAACCTCATTACAAATACTTTAGGTAACTTCATTAATACAGGTATGTTTCAAGTATTGAAAATGAATGTTCCAAGAATGGTTATTAAGTGACTTACATTTGGTGATCTGCATGTACTTTTGTGTATACTTCAATAAAGTATTCTTGTCCAGCTATTGTTAATTAAATAGGTGTTGAGTGTGCTCCAGTATTTCGTTTGCCAGTCTACAAATCTGAAGGTTCGAGTTTCGATACGCCTATGAACTTATTTTACATTTCCAGCAGTATGGGCATCGTAACAATGACAGTATCCCGCTATTCGGTTAATAATAGCCGTGCAAGCGGCGGGTACTGCTAACTTGTTGTTTTCTCCCTCTGTTAAGCAGTTCCAAACTATGGGACGGCTATGTCTAGCCTTGGGGTTTCCGATCTGGTTGTTTAGCCCTTGGGTTGCATAAGATACTGTACTTGTTGAAAAGGCCCGGCATGGCCAGGTGGTTAGGGCGCTCGACTCGCAATCAGAGGGTCGCGGGTTC
>NW_013666022.1:7562-11880 GCF_000517525.1 Limulus polyphemus | reverse complement strand
CGTGTAGCTTTGCGCGAAATTCAAAAACAAACAAACAAACAAACTTGTTGAAAATCCTAAATGTCATTAAATAAGTTTAGATTGTACAATGAGAACTTCAATGTCATTATATTCTTAGATTGAAAAAGTTCATGAAAATATTATTTTTATCATGGTCACCAAGTGATTTCCACACAACACTTTATGTAGAGGGCTATTAAAAAAGTTCTTAAAATTAAATAATGGTGGCACTTTTGCTTATAGACCACATGTAGTGACCTTTATTTATAGTAGATTCCATATATGTCATTGCTGTTGTTTTTCTGCTCCTAATGTTGTTACTTTACAGTAAGCACTGCATCCAAGTAAACCTTTTTTTAAAAATGATAATCAAAGGATTGTTTCTTCACAAAAATCGAATTTCTGTTGTAAAAAGTAAGATTAGCTAAATCACGGTCCAGAAACGTCTAACACACTTCATTTGCAGTATTCACTGTAACTGAACTTGAGAGTGAGCTATCGTTAACTTGTTTCTCAATGGTATTTACATCATTGGCAGTAACGTCATCTTCACTTACACGGTTCACATCTTTTTTTTATTTTTCGAAACTTGAGGCCTGGCAAGGCCTGGTGGTTAGGGCGTTCGACCTCGAACCTGAGGGTCGCAGGCTCGAATTCCCGTTACCCTTTTAGCCGTGGGGGCATTATTATGTGACGGTAAATCCCACTATTCGTTGGGATAAGAGCAGCTCAAGAGTTGGCCGTGGGTGGTGTTGACTAGCTAGTACAGATAGTTTTTGGAAGCTTTTCGCGCAATTCAAAACAAAACAACTCATTTTTCTAAACTTGAGGTACTTTTGTTTTTTACTTTTTGCCGTTTGGAGTGTAAAAAAACTAGCAATTTTCCTTCTCGTTATTTCTTGTGTAGACCACATTCCACACTTTATAGAAGAAGGTGTGAACCATCGACGTTACACTTGAAAATCAACGCTCCAATTTTGTCATTGAATAATGGAAGAGGAAAGGAGGTTTGTTTTAATACGCGTTTAGTATATAGTGTTATTTTTCTTGCGTAAACAAGCTTGTTTTTGTTGTTTATAAGATTCATCTACAAACTGGATAATTCCATCCCGTTGGTCAAAAAGGTAAACATATCAGTTCTAGCATCACGTGCGATCTGTCACACATTAACTCCTGATTTTATCAGTCAAATTCTAATAGTTATTCCTGATGAGAGACATCCATATAAGTAAAGCACAGTTGTCCGTCTGTCTGTCTGGTGTCACAAGCCGTTGTGAGGAATTAGCTAAACCAGATTCGATGAAATATAGTTGAGGAATTAGGGTGGGCTTCCCAAATATTGAGTTTAAATGGATATGCAATCGGACGAATCTTTGAATTGATTTAGTCAGTGAGCAAATCGACGTTGTTTAACAAAACGATTACATTGAATTTTTATTTATACCATAACAGACTGTAGAGCGTGTGTGGATGTCATGTAGTGTGCAATAGTTTTTTTCAAAGAGCAAAGTTTTTTATTGAGTTTTTCATATGCAGCAGATTTAATGGTACATTGAGTTTGTGTTCGTTATGTTTAAAAGAATGATTTACCCCGTGATTTCCTGGACACATGATATTGTCATGACCGTTTTAAACGCAGCAAAAAATCTGGCACTGTTTCATGTAATGCCGGTTATAATTTTTGTTGTTTTTTCTTTTAAAGGCTTGAATATCATTTTCTGCTTTAGTCTTGTTTCCTGTTATTTCACAATCACGTTAAAGAAGCAACATAGAATTCATCAACGTTAAAATCGTGGAGTTCTTGTACAGTTTAATATCTTACCTGGCTTCTTATGGCTGACTACCTTTCATAGGCTTTCTTTCTTTACTGTTTCACAGTATAGTGATGATATTACATGTTACCTTCTCCGTGAGAAATGAAAGTCTGTGTCCTTGAAGTTCTTTCTCCAGTAACAACAATTCTTTCTCTTTGGCTGCTTTTCTTCTTTTGTTCATCTGGTTCGATTCTTCCAGAAGGAGCAACATTTTATCTAACTTTAGTCTAGTACAGTACGGATTCAATTACTTGACTTGAAAATGTTGGCATCGCCGGTTCTGAGAGCTTTAATTTATTTATTTTTTCTTTCTCAAAGAGATAGTTGACCACCTGTAACGTGGTAATAAGTAATTGAATCATTTTTATTGATAATACTTGCTTTTATTTAGATTATAATATAACAAATGTATTTCAGTGGAAGACAATTACATGATAAGTTTTACAGTTTCTCAGTTTTACATTTTTCACCGAATGACAATGTTCGTTAACATGCTGTGCTATCTGTAATGAAAAACAATGCGAGTTATAATTCTGTGGTATTGATAATGGAAAACTGTGTGCTGTAACATATGAGCTAAACTAAGCTGTGACTGATACTGGAAAACGACGCGAATTATTATTCTATGGTATTGATACTGGAAAACTGTGTGCTGTAACATATGAGCATACTAAGATATGACTGATACTGAAAAACAAGTACGTTATTATTCTGTGACATCGACGTTATTTACAATATTTATTTTTACGTGATACAAAACACAAAGGTCATGATTTAACTTGAAAATCAAAGTGAAATAATGCTTGCACTTTATTTTATGTATAGCTCAAATGAAACATTTTTCTTTGAGTGTGGTTACCAATTTTTGAAAGTTAAGATTGTTCAAGAAATGTTTAAATTTTAATTTTTGTGAAAATGATATAGAATATCAAGAAAATAATACCAGTTTAATTAAGCTTATAATATGCTTAATATGTTAGATTGCTGTTTCTCTTTCTCTTCACATGTAGAGTTTTAAATACCATTTATTTCTATTCAATAAGATTTCATTTGTTAATATTTGTTTGTGATAACTCGAAAGCCAGAAATAAAGGATAATTGAATTTAGTAAAAGAATTTTGAAATGAGAAAACTTTTGGGAATGGCATAGTAAAGCGCTTTTATATTATATGAGAAAAAACTTATGAGTCTGCTAGAAACGTTGGATATTAAACTGTTATTTTACATGTTTATCTTTGGAGTAAAAGTTACACGAGTTGTTTAAGACAGCGTTTCCCAGACTTTTGTCATCCATTTTCCCCCCTTTAATAAATATGGTTTCTTACGTGCCCCCTTTTTTTTAAATGAGTGAAAGAGTGAGTTAAGTGACGAAATATAATATAATGCTATATATCTTGAAGTAATTAATTATTATTTTCATTAATAAATAACACGTTAAAACACTTAATTTTCCCCACACTTTGGGAAACGCTCACTTGAGGGGATGTAGGAGCGAGTCAAAGTTAAAGTAAGGGGTGGATTATCGTTCAGGTAACTGGCGTTACCTGGGCGACGTAAGGAGTGAGTGAACGTGCAGGTCACATGCTTTATTTAAGAAATTAGTAAAGGAAACTGATCTGAGAAATCCAAGCAGCGAGTTGAGATTAACGTCACTCTTGTTACCAGAGGAGGTAGGTCAAGTCACAAGTGTTACTAGAGAGGACAAAGCCCAGATCATAGTCTTTAGTGAGAGTTAGAAGAACTGAGTCATATCTCCCTTTAACTTATTCGTTTGTTGTTTTCATTTTGTGAATTACTTAAATGGTCAAACATTGTTCTATAGTTAGTTTTAAGAATGCTCCTATATTTGGAGCAATAAACTGACTATATTTTGTTGAATTGTAACCCAACAAATATATTTAAGTGACTGCACAATACTCTCTGGTCATAAAGAATATAAGTTTATCTTGTTAATGCTGGTTCGCTATTGCAATAATCAATAAAGATAAAAGTGAACAACGAATACATTTTTTGTTGATGCGATTCTTCCGTTAGGGCTCGTTCATTACCTAATGTAGTTTAGTTAGGCTTAAGTAAGCTAATTACATATTGTTTAAGTTTGTTTCAAACTACAATTTACTCTTTTAATTCATTTTTAATCAGAAAATGCTTCGTTCTTGTGTAGCGGTGATTAAAACAGACATTCAGCCCTTTGATCACTCCGTTGTCATCCTTGACTGATTCGCTTATCTGGCGGGAGAAAATTTATTAGGCTTTGTAGGATCAAGTTCGATCAGCGTTTATAGGGTAGCATATCGTTCTGAGTCATGCTTGGCCATGACCATTAAGGGTTTCCTTGGTGGGGGCTCAGTTATGGTATGGGGCTGTGTCTCGCATGATTGCAAGCTGGATTTGGTAATAATCAATGGCAACCTTACTGGCGAAAAGTACACCAGGGACGTGCTTACACCTGTAGTTGTGCCTCATTTTGACAACCACACGTTAGCGTCAAGATCTTTATTCAT
>NW_013666022.1:0-7285 GCF_000517525.1 Limulus polyphemus | reverse complement strand
GTTCGATCAGCGTTTATAGGGTAGCATATCGTTCTGAGTCATGCTTGGCCATGACCATTAAGGGTTTCCTTAATTCACTACCTAAAACTTCCTTATAGGACTATTCAGAACAAACTGTTGTATAAGCTCCGCTGGTATGTAAAACAAAAGAACCAAATGTGCTTTTAATATGAGAAACATCAATTTGGTAAGGGATAATAAGTTTTGAATACAAACTTAATAATATCGGTAAACTGGATAATATTTAGCAACTAAAATATATATTTGTTAATATGGTAAATGTATTATGGTTATACTTAAGCTTGAATGTATGAACATGAAACATTATTCTCAATTTGTACGTATGGAACATATCTATATCACAACAACCGTTCTTATAATAACGTGTACTGATTTATAACCTGGAAATAATTAAAATGTGACATTTGGCACGGACTACCGGTATAACGTGTAAGTATTTGTTCCTTTCCCAAGATCCATTTATTTCTGTTTTTTCTCAAATAAATGCTAAAACCGTTTTACTGTAAACGTTACGTTTCAACTTACTTTGTCTTTTACTATGTAACGTTGTGGGTCCCCAGTGGCTCAGCGGTAAATCTGTATGCTTACAACGCAATAAATTCGGGTTTCGATATTGTGGAGCAGAGCACAGATACCCTATTATGTAGCTTTTCGCTTAACAACAACCAAACGTTGTGTCGTCCTAACATATGATGATAATAACAAATGTCTGTTCTGGAAGTGGATAATGCATTGAAAGGAAAACTAGTATATAGGTAAATTATGTTTTCTGTATGGAAGATGTAAATATGTTAATGAAATCTCTAACAAGCCTTACTGCAAGAACACATACGAAAAATTTATGGTCGACAAAAGCTAAATTCTACTGTATGTTAATATATGCATATGTGAGAGAGTGAATGTTTTTAATATACTGCACCACTGAATTCCCTGTTAAAATAGCCATCAGATGGGGTTTCTGCCTCTTTTTTACCACGCCCCTCGCCTAGAAAAAAAAACCAGTTTAGTCACGACCTACTACTCCAGCTGCCTGCTAAAATGATAAATCAAGCATCAATCCGGATGTGTACATCTACGTACTTCCCAGTAGACATAATTTCTCTAAAGCATGCCTTAAAGTTTTCCTATTGTACGAAGGTTCGGGTGTAGGTGTAGTTGTCACGGATGGAGACGGCAGGTGTTATCGGTAAAGAGGAATCACGATGCAGCTATATATAGAGCTAGCTAGTGTTTAGATTCAGTTATTTAAGCCGCTGAAATAATGAATAAAGTCATTAGAGGGTTTTTACAATATAAAACAATAAAGTAAGTTTTATTAATATTTGTATCATTGTTTCTTGACGAAAATTATTATTTTTATTGCTAATCAGAAACGTAAGCTTATCATTTTCACAGATGCTATGCTCTTGTGGCCACGATCTTTGAAACAACCCCATATGACATATATATGTTAAACCCGAACAAACAGACGGATAAGGTGTGTTAAGTTTATCCTGAAGATAAATAAGATTTGAAAAGACCCTGTATGCAGTGTCAAGCATCAATGGTTTTTATATGAATTATCAATTAACCACGTTCTGGAGTAAGTAAAACCTTTAACAGGATAGTTTTATACATACTCTGATGATCACGAAATCTTTTAATTCTCAATATCTGACATAACAGTTTTGAAGTTAACGTCTACGTTTATCTGATTACATAAATTTTTTTGTCCCTTATTTGAACATAATTTTATCGAAATTTTCTGTATTTTTACATGGTGGTAGAACCTAAAGAAATTACCTTTACACTTTACGACATCTGATGACCACATTGAAGACGATTCATTTCGTTAAAGTAATAGCAAAACACAAAATAAAAACTTGTAATAAAAAGAAAATAACTTGGTGCTGACTTCAACTGACTAAGACTTAGTGGTTGAAGAACAGAATTAGGGTTTACTTATATACTTTAACTATTTATCTATGTTTGTCAGATGGATAGATTTACTTATCGAAAGAGAATAAAGAATGCAAATGATAACACTTGATGATGATACTGTTCGCGACAATGGTGACTAATTACTTCACATAATTCAGCTATGGTCAATACACACAGCACTGTCTATTTATCCACGATATTGTAAAAGTACCATCACTTACTCGTATTTGTTGTCCCAAGTTTAAACTGGTGTCAGAGTGATTACAATATCAACATTATCCATAAAGAAGATATTTTTTTTTAAATACCTTAATATAAAATTATACTTTTCAGCCTAGATGATTAACGTCATATTTATGGCGTACTTTGTGCAAGTATATTTTAACATGTGTGACCACGATACGAAACAAACATACTTGGAAGATTCTGTACAGAGTTGTAAGTTTCATAAGAGACACGTTCGTTCAGTTAAAACTGCGGCTACGTGCTACTGAATCAGACGTTCTGTGACATAAAAACTTACAACTGCAAATGAAACAATGCAAATGCTCTTCTTTATTATAAAATATAAAAGTTATAATAGTCAACCCTATTTTATACCAATTCTATACATTGCACGTGACGTGGATACAACATATATCTTTCACCGATCCTGAAAGGATATCTTTAATATTCAGAAAATCGTCCTGATATTCAGGCTAGGTAATATTTACACTTCAGAGCAGCAGAGGGAGAGAGAAACGATGAAATAGGGATATTTTTGTCCAGTCAAACCATTTTATTGGAAAATAATTCCATTTTAAACACAGAACATCTACTGTTATTTTTTAGAATTTCTATTTCTTTGGTTTCCTTGCTTAGAAAAGTTGTTTTATGGCTAAAAAATAAAAAAACGCAAGTTTCCATACCATTATCGCGCAATGATTAAAATAGCGGCAGAAAAAAATGTTAGGCTGCTGTTTGGCTTTAGCGTCTCCATAACTATAGCGCGAGTACGTTTCACATCAATTAATTTACCTTCCAGCCCCCCAATGTTAGGGTTAGAGAATGCATTAGGACCTTATTTCATTACACATCTTAAACTAACAGAGCAAATATAATAAAGATTTGACAGAAATCTGAAGTTATTAAAAATGATCCATTCTGTAAATTTACTTACACAATCCTCTGTCCGGAATTAGAGAAAATTTTAAGTGAAAATCCAGCATGTTGACACAGGTATGAGTAGCAGTAGGTTTGCTCCTCACAAAGTAGGTAAGTGAAACAGGGGCGTAGATATGAATATATATATATAATGGAGTTCGAGTCCATTGCGATTAAAATGTTGTTCAAAAAAGTGTTACTTAGATGCGGTTAAAGAGCATAGTTGCGTCTTAATTAGTTTATTTTTCCCTTAGAAGTGTATTAGGAAATACCTGTAGTTTGAGAGAAAATCCGCACAATGAGCTATCTGCGCTATGCCCACTGGAGGGATCGGATTCCAAATGCTAGAGTTATAAAACCTTAACGTTTCGAAGCCACTGAAGCTTAAGAACTTACAACTCTTAACACTAAGAGCATATATTTTTGAACATCTGAACTGATAAAGTTAGTGTTAGTATATATATTTTTGCTTTGTTTGAAGTTAAGCACAAAGCTACACAATGGGCTATCTGTGCTCTGCCCACCACAGGTATCGAAACCCGATTTCTAGCGTTGTAAGTCCGCAGACATACCGCTGTGCCACTTGGGAGGCAAAAATATTAGCTATTACTTTGACACATCCCTTTAAAAGGTTCCGCTATGCCTAACGAGTGTCAGTATAATTCTCACACAAATTCATCGGACGACTTCATAAAGAATTGAAAACATTACCTTATTTTAAAGATGTAGAATTTCCTGTTAGTATTACATAACTTTACAAAAAAAGAAAACAGAAAAATCGTATTCGTTGAGTAATAATTCAAAATTTAACGTAAATACAATAAACAAACATATTTAATGTACCATATTACGACCTACCGATTGCAAAAGATCATCGTATTGTATCACGTTTTACCGATTCCAAAATCTACTTTGAAGATCTTCATTCAGTACTTTCACATGAAACTATATCATTAAGGTAACCTAACATTCTTTAAAACTCATTAAAACACAAAGAGACAGTATACTGTAATATTCCCAAATGTATTGTAGGTTTAAATAAAAACACGAAACATATAGGAAGCGATAGAAATTGTAGAAGCATTCGAAAACAGACACAATTTAAGACAGTCTGCGATTTGTTAGTCGAACACCTCTCCTAGTGTTTCATGACCACACAGATAGATTCATATCTTCATCACTGCTTTACATCCACACAGAAATAGTAATATGAGAATACCTTCATCACTGCTTTACATTCACACAGAAATCGTCATTTGAGAATACCTTCCTCACTGCTTTACATTCACACAGAAATAGTAGTATGAGAATACCTTCCTCACTGCTTTACATTCACACAGAAATAGTAGTATGAGAATACCTTCCTCACTGCTTTACATTCACAAGAAGAAAGATAACAAAATATTTAGTTCTCAACTTTAGGTTTAAAGAGAGATGATAAAATAATAATATCATTCTCAATGCTTTATGTTTGAGGAATGTCTTTCTTTATGTTTTATTTTCTCCCAGGAATAGCAAAGCAAGAAAACTAATACCATTAACTTGCAATCAGCAAGAGATGACAAAAAAGAACACCTTCATAAGTATTTTGTGTCTAGTGAAGGATAACAAAAACAGTCTTTACTGCTTTATGTTTGGGGAAAGATAACAACAGAAGAATACTTTTTCCTGAATTTCTGATTAGTGAGATATGGCTAAAATTAATACATTTATCACTTCATTATAATACTGTGTGAGATGAGATTGAGGAACACCTTAACTACTGTTTGCTGTTTCTCAATAAATGACAAAGTATAATATCTCACTCTAAACAAAAACAGTAAGTACTTTTTCATGCTTAGAATGGGATGATAAAGATCTTTCACTCCATTTTACTTTTTATGTTAAAAACAAGATGTCAAAATCAGTTCACCCCTTTTACTTTTTTATGTTTAGAGTGAGATAACAAAACCAGTTCACTTTTCTTACTTTTTGTGTCTAAAGTGGGATTATGAAGCCAGTTCATCACTCCTAATGCTTTACATTTAGAGTAACATGGCAGAATGTCAGACATCTTGCTACTTTATGTTTAAATGGAGATGACAAAATCAATTCACCTCTCTTATTACCTTTAATTTACATTAAAATGGCAAAGCAAGTTAATCTTTCTTTCACTTTAGGGATTAGGGTGATATGAGAAAGTCACATTATCCGTATCACTGTTTATAATAATATAATAAATTCAGTTCACATCCCTGATTTGTATATGTTTAAAGTGAAATGAGAAGTCATGCATTTTTCCTCTTATTGCTATTATAGTAAAATGGGAAAGTCAATTTCACTTATGTATCCTTTCAGTGAGATAATAACTTTCCTTATTCTTTATGTTTAAAGTGTCATATGTCTTTATGGATAGAATAACATATCAAAGTTAGATTACATCTCTTATTTCTTTATGGATAGAATAACATATCAAAGATAGATCACATCTTTTGCATCTTTATGTTTACATTGATATATATAAATTCAGATCACATCTTGTACTTCTCTATGTTTAGGTATATGTCAAAGTTAGATCGCATCTCTAGCTTCTTTATATTTCAAGTTATATATCAAAGTCAAATCACATCTCTCACTTCTTTGAATTTTGTGACATACCAAAGTCTGATCACATATCTTATGTTTAAAGGTTATATTAAAGTCTGATCACATCTCTTATGTTTAAAGGGTTATATTAAAATCTGGTCACATATCTTATTTTTAAAGGGACATATCAAAGTTTTATCACATCTCTTATGTTTAAAGGGTTATATTAAAGTCTGATCACATCTCTTATGTTTAAAGGGTTATATTAAAATCTGGTCACATATCTTCTTTTTAAAGGGACATATCAAAGTTTTATCACATCTCTTATGTTTAAAGGTTATATTAAAGTCTGATCACATCTCTTATGTTTAAAGGGTTGTATTAAAGTCTGATCACATCTCTTATGTTTAAAGGGTTATATTAAAATCTGGTCACATATCTTATTTCTAAAGGGACATATCAAAGTTTTATCACATATCTTATGTTTAAAGGTTATATTAAAGTCTGATCACATCTCTTATGTTTAAAGGGTTATATTAAAGTCTGATCACATTTCTTACTCCTTCATGTTTAATAACATATCAAAGTTAGATTACACGTCTTACTTCTCGATGTTTATGGTAACATTTGTAAGTTAAATCACATCCTTTTCTTTACGTATGGAGTAATGTATCAAAGTTAAGCCTCGTCTTTTTTTTTTACTTTATAATTTCAATGTGGTCATATAGCAAAAAAATATTACTTTACTGTTAATTATTCTGAGAGAAAACTAAAGTGGTGAAATTTCCTCTCTGTTTTTATATAATGAGCAGTAAGTAAGTCCGAATATTTTCAGCAGTGCCTTGTGTGAAAGAAATTATTAGTGTCAATACATAGCTCTCTCGAGATATATACCATTGTGAAAGATTGTATATCCCTTTGTAGATATCTCATTCGTTGTTGATTCATCACGCTACCGCTTTTCCGAACTTCCAAAGAAAATTATTATGTTTTTATAATGACGTTCTTATTGTCATTGGCGCCAGGTGGCACAACCCTTAACATTAGCAATTATAAAGATAGACCAATGACGTTTGGTATGTGCTTCCATGTGGGTTGATAAGTTCGTTCTAAATACGTATTGTGCTTCTCTCTGTGAGTCATTACGTCTAAGAGCCAACAGACCAGCCTACAACATCCATACATTATCTATAGATGTGCCCGATTTTGAAACCCCAATTGAAACAACGTCAAGAAATATCCTGACGTTACAGCGATCTTATAACTCAAGGTAGATTATAACGGTCCACAATAAGCCGGGTATATGTTGCAATGATATACTACAGAATGTAATAGTCGAAGTTTAGTTAGCTGTTTATTGATGTGATATACTATAGACTGTAACAGTCCACGTTTAGTTAGTTATGCGTTACTTTGATATACTATAGACTGTAACAGTCCACGTTTAGTTATACGTTACTTTGATATACTAGGACTGTTACAGTCTACTGTAACAGTCCACGTTTAGTTAGTTATACGTTACTATGATATACTATAGACTGTAACAGTCCACGTTTAGTTGGTTATACGTTACTATGATATACTATAGACTGTAACAGTCCACATAACTAACTAAACACGTTACTTTGATATACTA
>NW_013666021.1:597023-605978 GCF_000517525.1 Limulus polyphemus | reverse complement strand
GTTATTTATAACAATAGTAGCTTTTTGTTCTTTTAAAAAACTTAACTACTTATAATGTTTCCTAAATAATAAAAAAATAAATTACAGTGAAAGCAATGAAGATTTTGTAGGTTTTGAACCAAACTAAATAACAGTAAAACTTTTTTTTGATTAACGGTATTTTCTTATTTTGATGTTTTGAGCTCTTTTGTGTTTAGAACAATATATATTAATTTTCAAAGCATCAAATTGTATTTTTTTCAATAAAAATCTTTCAAATGCGACTGTAGCTTTTTTCCCCGAAAACTTTGTCTTCAAAATAAGGGTGCGTCTTATATTCCGAAAAATACTGTAATTCTTGCATAATGACCTGGCACAGATTATATGATGATTGATTATTGTACCTTGTTTAATTTGAAACAGTCTGCCTTCATGAATCAAAGTTAGTTAACTAAAGGTATATACTTCTACAAAAAAAAATACTTGTAAATATTATTATTATTAAAAACTGTTTGATGTTTAAGATAATTACTTGTATGTGTAAAGAGGATTAAGTCTGTTAGAAGGCTGTTTATCATTTAAAGCTCATCTTTCTTACAGTTTTAAAACAGTCACTCCATAATTGGATTACCAGCATCTATTGCACAGCAAGTTCAATTAAAACAGAGAGGGAATGATCATTAGTAAAAATTTTTATTTTATACAAAAATATGTCCAACCAATTTTCAAGGAAATTCAATTTCAAAAACTGATACGAATAGCAAAAGAACTCCCATTGAATAGAAAATTGATGGTTTGAATATAGTTTTATGCTATCGTTGTTTTAATACTTTCTCTGTGGTACAATGATTCTTCCTCAATAATATCCGACTTCTTTAGCTTTGAAATGAAAAAATTGTCGAGCCAATTGCACAAAACATGTTTCCATGCTTTAAAATATGCTGAGTAGTAACAGATAATTGAGACGATAATTTTGACAGTGTCTATTTATTTGTTTACAGTTTAAAATGACTTAAAGGTACTTTTCAAGATAGTTTTTTGTTTTTTTCTGATGTGCTGAAAAGAATAAATGTTACATAAATGAGAAAATGGTAATCAATTTTCATTAGAGAAGCACTCTTCCTTTAGCCTACTTAGAACAATCATCAATATTACTGGTTTCGTTTTCGGAGTCTGAATTTGTTATTTTGTCATCTGCAATTTCATTAGAGCATTTTAACAATGACTGAAGTAAGCTTTGCACTGGTGGACACAATTCTGGTCCTTTATGTGAGTCACTTTCACTGGTTATAGTACATGATGTCGATTCACAGTTCTGCAGATTTACATCTTGAAATGTTCCAGAAGTTGATTTAAGTGTTTCTATATGCATCTTCAAAAGATCATCATATTCTTTTTTTGCTTCTTTAACAAGCTCCATAATTTTTTTGAATGCATCCTGAAAACACAGAAATAACAGAAAAAATTAGTATACAATTTCACTTTACAAAATAATAATTTCAGAAAGTTTAAAGGTGGAAAAAAGCAATAAATTTGTATTTGAAAACCTGGAAAATGCATCTTGGAGATCTTTTGGACCCATATATGAAATTAAGAAAAGTAGCAACACAGTTCTTTACTAAATATTTGGAATATTCACTTGAGAGATCTCTTGAGCTTTATGAACAACTATGATTTGAGAGCTACGATATGAAGAATTTTTGTAACAAATATAAAGTTTAATTTCTGTTTGACTTTGATCTTTAAAATTACTAAGGCCCAAAGAATATACATTTATGGTATTTATTTTTTCATTATATTTAGCCACTGTCCCCTCTCATAAAGATTGAAATATATAAACAAACTGTATACACACAAACTGCAGATAACATATAAAATGCATGCAAAATTTAGTAATTTTTCTCAAGGACCTGTTGAAGGTTTGTTTTCTTTTATAATTTTTGTGTACAGTAAAACAAGGATTTTGAACTAATAAACAAATGCACAGTTAGTTAACAACACCCACCACCAACTATTTTTTGACCAAATAGTGTGATTCGACCATCGCTTCTATTGCACATCAACCACAACCTGAAAGAGTGGAGTCCATTTTTGTAACAATGGGCCATGAACTATGAAGTCTCAGGTTCATGGTGAGGGCAGACTGATCAATAGGCCATGCTTGGCCCAATTTTCTGGGATATGTGATTACATAAAATGTGTAGTACACAAATACTACATAACTTACTTTCCTATATTGTACGTTTCTTATGTACAAAATTCATTTCTGATTGTGGAAATTTCTAAATCTGGTTGATATCACACAATACATTGCAGCTTGAGGTGTTATATTTTGTAGCTTGATATGTCAAGGAACTTATTTGCTGTTTCATGGGATAGTTACATTGCATCATGCTTGACCTTATGTTTGAAGGATGCTCTGTAGCTACCAGATGGAGTAGAGATGTTTACATAGTTCAGTGCCCCTTTTCTGACTGGTCAGCTGATTGGAGAGGTTCATTCTGATCTCTGAGGAAAGCATTTTGTCTTTTTGGAGAAACAAAACTTTCTGCTAAGTTTCATCCTTGTTAATCTAAGGGCTTCTGCTGATCGTGTAAGTTCACTACATTATTCTTTACATTCAGTTTTATTTTACTTCAAGTTTATCTCCTCAGCCTGGAAGTCAAGTAACACGATCGTATGTGAAATATGTAATATGTTTGTTTCTTTTATTCTGGACTTGCTCTGGTATTAACATTCCATCCATCCAAATCTTTGAACCTCTTGTTAAGCAAGGATAGTTTACATGCGGGCTGTTATTCCTCCAAGTCAAGAATACCAGACATGGGAAACGTTTTAGAATTTTTTGTAGCTGTCACCTAAGGACATCTTAGGGAATGGTATAAAAGATAGTAATTCTATAAAAAGTTTGCAAAGTCCACTCTAATCTTATAATATGATAATGTGTGTGAATTAACATAGCTAAATCATTCTGTTAAAAATGATGAATGCAATGAGTTTTTCAAGTCCCAGTTTTCATAAAAGAAAAATCTGTTAGGAAATGTGTTAATTGCACAAATATCACACCAAACCTCTTCTTGAGGAAATAAGCTAATTTTAGTATCAGTTTTCATTAATGACTCTTTTGTTTGATTATATTTTTTTAAGTCTTAGGTTTAGAAGAATAATTCATATTGACACCCACATATTTGAAAGCTTACATAACTTTACTGTTCTATACCTTCTCTATACATCTGTATGTTTCCCTAGAGTTGTAAACCCTGAGTAGCAAAAGAACAGCATAATAAAATTTAGAAAGGTAGTGCAGCTATTTCAAAAACTCTTTTTCAAAATTTTGACTTTAAATACCATGGATTTTAACACATTTTGTATTCACACTAATGACACTGAACATGCAAGTTTGAACATAACAGAATATTCAACAAATCTAACTAGCATAACTTCTACACATCACTCCACTGGGTGATAACAAACATACAACTAATGTTACACAATACATACCTCAGTTCCATCATAGTTAAATATTCCAA
Organism: Limulus polyphemus; assembly: GCF_000517525.1. Classification (NCBI taxonomy): domain Eukaryota; kingdom Metazoa; phylum Arthropoda; class Merostomata; order Xiphosura; family Limulidae; genus Limulus; species Limulus polyphemus. The sequence goes on along the minus strand of NW_013666021.1, from coordinate 602,469 downwards.
TACAGCTAACTGGAACAGCTTTCATACACAAATAACCAAGCTGCCTTCGAGTCAACCCAAAGACAAGAGGCACATTATGTACATCGATAAGATCAAGGATTTTTTGCAAAGTATCATCTAACCCACCTGAAATTTGAAATTGATATATATATTTGATATTCTAATAAAACACATAATAGAACAAGTAGTTACAAAATAAAAACAATATTTTTGAACACATTGCACTATAGACTGTAGTTCAGGAAAGTCTATGAAAATCTGATGATGATGTAATTGTTGGAAAGAAGATGTAACACATTGATGCATCTTATACAGTCACATGGTAATCAAACTTTTAAAAGTGAAATGATTCTTTATCTGTAAGTGGGAGAATGGGAAAGTTATTGATAATGTATTTTTTCACAAAACTTGTATCGACTACTCAACATTTAGACGGTGACTATTATTCATTAGATGTTATCAATATCTTGATTATAAGCAAATATGAATACTAGAGATGTTAGTAAGCTATGTCATACATTGCAGTATATTATAATCAATATCTTGATTATAAGCAAATATGAATACTAGAGATGTTAGTAAGCTATGTCATACATTGCAGTATATTATAATCAATATCTTGATTATAAGCAAATATGAATACTAGAGATGTTAGTAAGCTATGTCATACATTGCAGTATATTATAATCAATATCTTGATTATAAGCAAATATGAATACTAGAGATGTTAGTAAGCTATGTCATACATTGCAGTGACAAATATACAACTCGTATGATGAAAGCAGGACAGCCTTTTGATCAAGTTTTCACTCAGAAAAGGTTTATAATATCTTAAAACTTCCAATAATGATTTCAAGCTATTAAGCACACACGTTAAAGTAGTCAGTTTTCCTTTATACAGGAAGAACCAACTTCTGGTTTTAACCAACAAGTCTAATGTAGGCAAATGTTGTAACGATGTTTTATTGATGATAAAGGGTAGAGCTAACATTCCAGAAAGCTACACATACAACCAGGAAGTAAAATGTAAACATCAGTGGTGATTATGTCCTGTTTTAATACCCACAGCATTAAACTATTTCTTAATTGTAAAATAAAACTAGTTCATTACTTACTGGGAAGGAAGTAATAATTATGTGTATTATAGTGTTACAAGTAAAGAAAATAACATGATGTCATACACGAGAAATTTATTTTATTGTTCCTTGTAAGCATCCTGTTTTGAAGTCAATCTACATGAAATCCATATTATGCTAATATTTCAGAAAACTCTCCTTATACCAATTCAGATGTGGTATTCCTTATACCCTTATTGATTCAGACGTGGTATTCCTAATGCCCTTATTGATTCAGATGTGGTATTACTAATGCCCTTATTGATTCAGATGTGGTATTTCTAATACCCTTACTGATTCAGATGTGGTATTCCTAATGCCCTTATTGATTCAGACGTGGTATTCCTAATGCCCTTATTGATTCAGATGTGGTATTTCTAATACCCTTATTGATTCAGATGTGGTATTCCTAATACCCTTATTGATTCAGATGTGGTATTCCTAATACCCTTATTGATTCAGATGTGGTATTCCTAATACCCTTATTGATTCAGATGTGGTATTCCTAATACCTTTATTAATTCAGATGTGATATTCCTAATACCCTTATTAATTCAGATGTGATATTCCTAATACCCTTATTGATTCAGATGTGATATTCCTAATGTCCTTATTGATTCAGATGTGGTATTCCTAATGTCCTTATTGATTCAGATGTGGTATTCCTAATGTCCTTATTGATTCAGCTGTGGTATTCCTAATGTCCTTATTGATTCAGATGTGGTATTTCTAATGCTTTCTGATTTTAAAAAAAAGTAAAAGCTACTCTTAGAGATGAGTAGCAATTACACACATATGGCTTTTTGTGCTGGTTCAATGCAGGTCAGTAAATACTTTAAACTTTGGAAATTTCCAGTGTTTTTTTTGCCATCTAAGGTAGATTTAATTGTTCAATTGATTTGCTGCTTATACACAGAACATCTACACAAGAATCAATGATAGAAATGTAAAGGGTAAAACAGGAAAGCATTCATATATGGAATGAAAATACTGCTTTTTCTCCTATTACTGGTATATAATTAGGTAATTTCAATTAAAGTATTACATATGTTTTAAAAAAAGTATCTTAAATATTTTTTTAAAGTACTGAAATATAAATTATATAAAATGTATGTTTTTTCAGTGTTTATTATCATAAAAATTGTGTTATTACGTCAAAACAATAACCAAAAAAAGCAAAAGCATTAATTTCAATAAAAACAATATTACCAGAAGTTTGGGTCCTTTCTAGGTCTGGTGCAATCACAACACATTTTAGTTTCTTCAGTTTTAAATACTTAGTGACTTCCCTTAATCCAACAATCATTCTTTTCTTCATTTTGGCCTGAACAGAACAAACAATGGCTCATTACATCAAGACTTTATATCCCATTACTGTTTATTGGATAGGATAAATAAAACAATTTAATTTTCTAACAGTTACATTTGCTGGCTTACCTGTAATTCACATGAAGGTAGTTACAGAGCAATTGATTTTTCCAAAGAGGTAATAATTAAGACAAATACGATTTTTATTTATTCAAGGATGATTTTGCTGGCTATAGGAAATCTTATCTCTAAAGAATTCATTGCCAAACTGGTTAATAGCTCTCACTATTATAACTATAAATATCAAGCTAAATAATTAAGAATTTACATAAAAAAACATCAAAACAAATGTTTTAACAGAGCAATTACACAGCGAGTCATAAAAAATTATACGAATAATACTAAAAATCTCTTACTCTCAAAGTATTACATTCATAAATTCATCAGCACGGTTATCAAGAACTGAACTGACAGATGGAATATCATAAGAAAAGAGCTGTTTTAATGGGCAACCTGCTTGGTGAAATAGTGGAGACAATATTTTGATATATTTGTTCTAATTTCAACTTACCATTTCATTCTAACATTATTAAACTCATTTTAGAAACATTACAACAATAAGTTATGCTGTAGTTACTAGAATTGACAGTCACATTCTGATTATCATTCATATAGTGTATCAGCCACTAACAGGCCTTTCATAACAATTAGTAAACATTATTGATATATTCCTAATTAACAAGAATAACAAATCTTTTTAAGTAAGAATAGTATACCTATTTAGCTATATATATTTAATGTTCTGTGTTACCAAAAGATAATAAAAATCATAACAAGAACTATGTTTACAATTATAAAAGTTTCAACCATGTCCTAAAAACAAATAATTCAATAAAAAGGTTCATTTATAGAAAAAGCCATGTAACTTCATCACCTGTGATATGAGCTTAGTTCAGATGATGGAATCTAATTTAAAATATTAGAAAAAAACTGAAGGAATCTTAATCAGACCAGCTAGAAAAAGACTGATTGAAAATGTGCTAGAACTATGAAAGCAGTTAGCAATTAGAAGAAAAAAATTAACATATGCAAGCCAGAATAGCATAGAAAGATATACGCTTAATGTTTATGTAGGGAGTCTACTTTAAGCAGAAGTTAATATTAATACAACATGAATTCCATTTTTCCCTTTATGAACACAATCCAGCCAATGAACTTAAAGTTGTGTAAACAATTTTGTGTTCTGCATTATCAAAACAAGAACTATACTTAAATTATAAAAGTTTCAACTATTTTCACGTAGAGATCAAAGTACCATTCACTGAGGTTGTCCTTGATGGCAATGAATGGAAATGGTCTACAAGTGATGTATTTTATGTACATATGTATATTTAAAGGAAATTAAGGAATTTAAAAAGCCTTTGTTTCTTTTAACTTCCTATGAAAAGGTACAGTTTAAGTGTCTTGCAACATGAGAGGCTCTTGGCAAAAAACAAGCTTAGCAACTGTTAAAAGAATGAGATAAAAATGGTAAGCTTCAGAATAGTGGGTTTTTAAATGTCAAGATTATGCCATATTTTTCTGGGAGTGACTTTTCATTTTAGTGCTTATAGTGCATCACACAGAAATGTAATTCATTTTCTTTTGTTATTTTATGCCCTGTCACTTACAAGTGACATGTTGGCAAGTCAGTATTGCTGGGTAAACAAGTCATGGGAAACTTAATGTATCTATGTCTCACAACCTGTAATAACAGTCAAGAAAAAAAAAAGCCATAATGGATGTTTTTTATGTTGCAATAAAAATTGGAACATATTATAAAATGTTTTTATCAGTTAATAAAACAAAACATTTAGTTACAGTAGTCAAATACCCTACAAATCAGAAATTAAATAACATCACTGATTTATATATTCTATATGTAAACAGTTCAGTTTCATAGAAGATATAGTGATAATTACAATTTTCTCTATACGCTATTAAGAACACTTATGTGAATTACAGTTTAAACATGCTATACCAACTTGCATGATACTGACATACTGATCACATTGCTTAGTTTCTAAACAGCACTTTGATGCTTTGTAGGACAGGAACTTACTTTTACAGGGTCCTTGTGATAAAGCCTGTCTTGAAACCTCACCAGATCCTGAAGCATTGTCTTAAGAAGTTCATTCACCTCATCTTTAATTATATGATTGCAGTACCTGGAATGTAATCCACAAAGTACTGTAAGTATGCAAACCATAGTAGTAGGGCAAGTGAAAAGAAAAATGTGTCATCTCCTCTCTCTTGACATGTATAATGTACATCTGTGATAACAGAATATGTGCCAATGACAGACTTATACGTGTGTATGTATATATGTATGTGAACTGCGAAAAAAAATACATAGTAGAAAATAAGTCAGGATAAGGTCAGTTTCTAGTAAACATTTACAACTACAATAAAATATGTTTAATGTACTGGTTACAGACTTCAGAATGCTCCCTGTTAATGTTATGTATATTGTAGATAATTTCACAAGTAGTGATTATTTTTATTGTAAACGATAAAAATTTATTTGATGGATCACTAATAGTAAATGAAGAGTTTAATTTTAAGTTCCATTTGATCATCCCTTCCTGCAAAACTCATTATTGGGCTGTAGATTTTTCTCAGCTATATCCCATTACAGTAACTGAGATATGTCATAAAAATGAAAAAAAAAAAACTTCATCCCCAGTTTGATTAAAAATACATATACCTACAATATTACAGATGTGAATAAACATTTGAAAGAAAACAATAAAACATACAACATTAAAACACAATCTACATAATTATAGTATTTTTGCACTTGTGTATAAAATTAAAATCATAAATAATATTCAACGTTCAACTGGTACACAATTAAAAATATTTTATTTAGGCCTATCTATGGCCTTGAAAAAGTTGACGACTCTAAATTTTTCGAGTGATAACAAAAAACCTCCCCGTGGTTTGATTGTGTAAGCATAACGAGCTGGCCAATTTTTTGGCTG
>NW_013666021.1:529674-596851 GCF_000517525.1 Limulus polyphemus | reverse complement strand
CAGCCAAAAAATTGGCCAGCTCGTTATGCTTACACAATCAAACCACGGGGAGGTTTTTTGTTATCACTCGAAAAATTTAGAGTCGTCAACTTTTTCAAGGCCATAGATAGGCCTAAATAAAATGTTTTTAATTGTGTACCAGTTTAACGTTGAATATTATTTATGATTTTAACACAATCTACATGTTTTGACTGGCACTAGCCAGTCATCATCACGAGTGCTACAGTATCTACTATTTTGCCCTATGTAACATAATAAATTTTTTAAATAAATAATGTCAAAGTGGTTGATAATGTAGCATTGGATTATCCTGATGATGAGTGGCTAGTACTAATCAAAATAAGTAGACTGTGTGTTTTTTGAATTTGAAAAGATGATCCAAAACTCAAGTGTTTTCGATTAGTAGACTATTCTTCTTCAGGAAAATGAACAGTAATGTTTAGCAAGTGCAATAAACCAGATGTTCCAGATGAGTTGATTTAGGAGCTTATCCAATCATAATTGGAGACACTGGTGTCAGGTTTAGTTTGTACAAAAGAAAATGTGTACATTATATAAAAGATGTAAGAGTGATAATAGTTGAAAAGATGTTAAAACAGTTTTATAGATAGAAAAATAAAATAAAAGGAGTTAACGAGGCAATATATATATATACATACATATATATATATATATATTGAGACATGAACAAAAATATGGATAATACTTATAGCTCAAAATAAATTTAATTACAAATTTAGTTTTGGAAATTTTTTTTTACAGACATACGAAGGTCAACAATCCCGGGATCAAGATTATTCTATTTGGTGTTACAGTATTTAAAAGTGCTATTCATTAAGCTTCTTTAATATCTCTGTTTCTATTTTATATAAAATCTGTCTCTATACTTGTCAGTTTAATGTTTTCAAGAGACTCCTCAGGTATGTTAAAGTGTTTTGTGACTGGAAGTTCTCTGTTGATTTTTACTGAAGTTTTGTGGTTATTAAATTGTTTCTGTATAGTTGTTCTGGTTTGACCTACATACTGGAAGTTGCATTTTTGGCACTGGATTATGTAAATAGTATTTTTTGTAGAGCAGGTTATGGGTTTAGTGATTTTAAGCTGTTTTTGGTTGCCTTTATCACAAAATTTGTTAGTCTTCTGCATGAACTTACAGGTTTGGCAACACCTGCTATTGCAGGGGTGACTTCCACCTGGTGATGACTTAAAGTTAACTTTAGTGTCAAAAACAGGAACTTTAATAAAAATGGATTTTAGCAATCATTAAGTTGAAGAAAGTAAAAGTGTTTTTTTCAGTATCCAGGATATTTCTTTTTTTAGTTTTGGGTGATAGATAATAACCAGTATAACACAAGAGGAATTCGTTTTAGGTAATTGTATCAAGATAGATTCGTGTAAAATATTGTTAGCTTTGTCAATTTGTTGAATCACAGTGTTCTGCTTATAACTTCCTTCAGTCATAGTCTGTTTCACAGAATCAATGTGACGGTCATAGTTCTTACTGTCAAAACAAACCTTCATTAATCTAAGTGCTTGATTGAATGTAATGTTGTATTTGGTGTGAGGAAGATAACAGCTTTAAAAATGTTAAGTATTGTGGTCTATCAGTTGGCTTTAGGTACAATCAGTATGTATAACACCATCTCTTAATGCTAGATTTACATCTAAGAAACTTATTTTGGTAGTGAATTTAATAGAATTGTGAGAGGAGGTTGCATGGCTACAGAAGGATAGTAATGAATCTTTATCTCCTACCCAAATGAAAAATAATGTCATCAATGTAGCATCTCCAAAAATTTGGTTGGTTTGTACAACTTACCAACAGTCTCATCTCTAAGATTCGAATAAAATGTTGGCATAATTTGGTGCCATCTTGGTCCCCATAGCTGTGCCTTTTGTTTGAATATAGAACTCATTATTAAATTCAGAACAGTTAAGTGTAAGAAGTAGTTTAGCTAAGTGTATAACAGTTTAAGTGTTGAGTTTGTCTAGTTTCATTGGAGAAAATTCTGGAGCTTCAGGCCTTCATCATGGGGAATGTTTGTGTACAGAGAAGAAACATACATAGTACAGAGAATGGTGTTTGGAGGAAGTTTTCCATTGCTGTTAATGTTAGAGATCATGTTCAGAAAATATGTCATGTCTTTAATGTATGATGCCAAAAGTGGAGGGATATCTTTCATGTAGTGATCAATGTAAGCAGATAAGTTTTCAGTAGGCATACTACAAATGGAAATAATAGGACGATTAGGATTGTTACGTTTGCATATTTTTCGTAACATGTAAAAGTGACCTGGAACTTGGTGTTTAGGTGAAAGGAATTGTAAAGTTTCATGACTGAAGTTTTGGCTTTTCTGTAAGCTACATAGCATGTCATCAATAATTTCAAGAAATTGCAGAGTGGGGTTCAAACCGACCTTTTTACAATGACAACTTTTTATAGAATGACAGCTTAAAGACAAAACCACTATAAAAGGGTAGATTTAGAGCTCATAAAAGATAATTACACCTGGATTTACGTTTGAATATTTTAAATTAATAATCTCCTAAGGTAACATAAAAATCTCTTAGGAGGTCTATCAATAAACTATCTTGAGCTTTAACTTTGTGTTTACATCCATGACTGTGAGGCTAACAAGTATAAAGGGAAAAAAGAGTCTATGAGAAACTTTACAATAGAATGGCATGGTAGATTTACAGTATATTTACTTTGGGCTCATCATCAAAAAAAAGATTTATACTGAGAAAAGGAAAGCTACATGTATATAACTTGGGATGATACTATTTTGTGTGTAAGAAACTTTAGAAACTTACTCTCTAAATCGACGGCTGTGTATTTTTTTCTTTGCCATATGATGAAGTTCTTCTTCTAAAGATACAGTTAAAGACGAGACCACTGGGCTTTCTAGTTGACACATGTTAACATCTTGCAGAGAGCTGACTGGAAAAATATGCATATACAAGCTACACCTTCCATTTAATATTTAATATGTATATAAGAAATTAATTATTAATAAGTGCTAATTACTAGCTTGTTCAAATTATAAAAACAATTTGGATAATCCCTTAAATAAATTTTTAGCAACTGATTACAAAATACTAGCACACACACACACATATCTCAACAATTAATAACAATAAGTTGAAATATTCTTTGGTAAACAAACTATTACAGTTACAAAAACTATTTCCAAGATTAAAAAACAACACCTCTTTTATCCAACAACTTTTTCATGTAATAGTAAACACTACCACATTATTCACCAAGGCTTTCTCTGTATACACTAAATCATTTCTCTTGATAAAATAACAAACAAAAGATAGTAACTACACTGTACACTTTTTTTGTGAATTACATTCCAATTATGTTTTCCTCAATTTATGTGCAAGAAATAATTGCTGGAATTATAATTACATCTTTCATTTTACAAGTGTATATCATCTGCATTACAATTACATATAAAATTACACATTCCTTAACTCAATAATCCCAAAAAATAACTCTTATTTCATGGTAATTTACCTCATAATTTTTGAGTTTATATTTTTCTTCCTTGTAAATATAGTGTGTATATAAATATATGCTTCTGTGTGTGTGTTGGAAATATTAACTCATGGGACTGGATGCTATCTTACCTTGATGACTGCTAGCTGTTTGTTCATCGTGATCCTGATCTTGGCTGTTTAGATTTTTTTGTGGTGCCTCAAATTTATTCCTTAATTTTTCCTCAGCATTCACAGAAACTTCAACTTCAGCTGAATTTTGCTGAGAACTAGTTTCCTTTAAATCAACTTGCTCGAACCATTTAGACAGATCAGAATCCTCTTTTTTTCTTTCTGATATATCAAGATTAATATTCTCTTCAGCATTATTTTCTTTTCTGTTTTCCATATTTTTAAATATTACATGAAGATCAACATTCAGTGACTTAATTTCTTTGTCTTGAGTGACTCTTTTTGATAATGTCTTTATCTCTTCTAAGATATTTTCTTTTGCACTGTGTGAAAGTGACGAGTGACCATACTCTTGAAGTAACCGTCTTAACTTTCTTTCTTCTCTATCTTTAATGATGATCTGGAATTCAATTATGTAAACAGCAAATAAGTTATCATTCATAATAACATCAAATAATAACCAATAACCAATACAGCAATAAGTTGTAAAGTAAGTACATAGATTTCCATTTTCATACACTGAAATATGTGTATGTGCATGTGTGTTTATATTTAAAATAACTGGAAACAAAAGTTTGGGGACAGATTGAATGGATATGAAGAAAACTTTATTATAAATGTATATTTCCACAGTATTATATTGATGATGACATAATACTATCAAAATGTTGTACATACATAATAAACTTTTCCTAATACCCAAAAGTGGTCTCCTAAACTTTTTTTTTTTGAAATGTGGGTTCCTTGTCATCAAATTTAAGTGGAAACATGTCTGATTACTTTAGGTGTTTACAAGTTAGTTTTAGATAGTAAAACACAGAAAAATACTTTCATAATATTCTGTATTTTTCCTATTATACTTCCCTTTCATGAACAAAACATGTAGATAATGTATTATTTTCAAAAGTATTCCCTACTTTTAAGAAAATCACATATTCACAGTTTTGTCTCTGAAATGTTAGGAAAATAATTTATTTACAACATTCTCTCATTTCTTTATAGTCTAAAATAATGAAGTATACTGTTCAGAAAAAGAAAACCAGAAGATTTTTTTGCTGTTAATTCTGTTTCTTGTTAAGTGCAAAGCTACAAAATGGGCTGCGTCCTCATTGGGAACCAATCCCTGAATGTTAATATTTTCCTACAATGAAATATATCTCTAATAGATACTTACCTCTTCTTACATAATAGCTTTTCTCGTTCAGTGCTGCCCTCTATATATTCAAATTATTTTGCTTGCCACTAGCCTCGAAAATCCCACCTACCCCATATGTAATGTGGTTCTACTGCATCTTTGCATGCAAATAAGCATGCAGCAACCCTCTACCAATAGGAGCATGACACACTCTCCTGATGCAGTTACTCCCTCTACACAGATCAACCTACTCCAAACTTTCAGATTAGGCACAAAAGAAGCACCAGAAGTGGGGAGGATAGGTGGGAAATGTGAAAAGAGGTAAGTACCCATTGGAAATATAATTTCAGTGGAGGAAAATACTAACTCCAATAAGATATCTTAACCCATTCACATTATAGCTAGAATCCCATATTGACTTGATAGAGGGACCAGTGCAAAAACTACTTAGCTGAATATCCTTCAGAACGTGCCCAAAGAAAGCCCATAGAGTATGACTTGTTTTGTGAGAGGAACACACCTGTGAGAAACTGCACCATGTCTGTACCAGATATACTCTTTGCCCAATATGGTAGTAAATGTTGCTTAATTGGACAGAAATTTTAGGGGTACACCCATGAAAGTATTCAAGGTGCTACTACAGTATGTATTTATAATTTAAATTTAAAGTATTTAGGAGACACATTAGCACTTACATATGAATACATATATATCTGCATGGCATCTCCAAAACTAGGTATTGAGATATGTCAAAAATATATAACACAAAATATAACTATAGAAGTTAATTAAACTTTCTCTGTTACATGACAGCACTATATCTAATGATAGAAAATATCACTCATACATTCTGTTGAACCTAACTGAATAGCTATTTATAGGAATTTTTTGGTCTGATTATCTGTATGTAAATCCTATGTACCTTTTTCAGGGCTGACAATCTTTTAGGTTTTGGTTTTTCTCGTTCTTTACCTCTTTTCTTCACAGATCCAAGAAGCTCTGAGGTGTCATTTCCCTTTTTCTTATTCTGTAAAGTGTAAAGTCATTGTAATTTTTTTTTATGATTATTTAGCTGTACTGTAGTCTGTTCCATGTAAAAAAAAACTTATTTATTGGGAAAAAGTAGTACAAAATAATAATCAGGCACAACTTGCAAATTACACTTAAATGTAAAAAGTACTATTTTATATTGTACATTTATAAATTACAGCATCAAAAAAGTAGTATTCTCAGACTGGATTAGGAAAAGGAGCAAATGGGAGTAATTCTCACAGGCTATTGGATTGAAGGGGTTCCTTGATTTAGAGAAAAATAAAAAGATAATCAAAAAATGGATGTCTCATTGGAAATCGCATATTTGAAAATGTGCTATGACAATAACAGAAATTCTAGTTATTTCATACAGATCTATTAAATCTGTTCTTTTGGCTTTCTGCCCAACCATTTAATGAAAAATTCACTGCAATTACTTTATATTTATTAGAAAAATTCATTGTTACTACTTTGCATTTATTATAAATAACAGAATTAGTATTTTTGCATAATATCTAGTATCAACTCATCTTTTGCATTTGTGTAATGCTCAAACTGTAGCTAATAAGTAGTAATTTATGAAGTTCAGTTCTGAGGGGCTCCAAAGTATTTTATACTATAAATTTATAAATTAAATGGATAAAAAGTGAAAAGTATATGTATATTTATAAACTGCATGAAACGTACTGTACTGATGGTAAAACATTTTTACACTGTATACTCAAAACACATATCTAAGTCATGCTACCAACCCTATGTGCACAGGTGGGGGTCAGACTGCTCAGGCCATGACTTTTTACATGGTTTCTTTCAACATGGTATTATGCTTTTCATGTCTGAGTTATCAACCATTCATTTTTAACCTATATTGCAGATTTAGCAACAGTTCCTGGCAGAGAAGAGTAAATACCAGATACAATATACAGCAATAGTGAACAAAAACTGTAGATATGCATTTTGGAGGTTCTAGAGATTATGCAAATGTAAACTGTACAATAGACGAAAGTATTTTTATTCTTCTGTGACTATCACCTTGCCAGTTGACTTGTTAGACTTATGTTAGATTTATGTTGTCAACTCATATACAAATGTTGAGCACAAATACTTTTTTAACATATCTGATCTTTTGTGTACAACAGATTTGTATATTTGATTAAAAGCTTGAAACATTTCATGGAGTTATATATAAATAGTAAATTCAGAATCATAATCAACAATTCTCCAATATAAGTCAGTCCATTGTGCATATTTAGTTAATAAAAACAGATGAGAATAATCTAATTTAATAAATCTGCCATTTTACATAGATATAGAAAGTGTCATGTCACAGTAATAGAGAGTTTGGTTTGAATTTCACGCAAAACTACACAAGGGCTATTTGTGCTCAGCGAACCACAGGAAGCATTACATACCTCTGTCCCACTGGGGGGGGGGGGGGGCTATTATAATGTTTATTCTGCATTGTTACCTTAGTATATGGCTTTATTATTAATTTATGCCTCCTGGGCTGCCTGAGCCTTCTAAAATATTATTGTTCTAAGGGCCAAGAATATTATTAACAGAAAAGGTACCCAACAGATGAAACCATGCATTCTAATCATTATAATTAATATAGTTTGAACATTATATTTAATTAGCTATGCTCATTACTAGGTATATAATTTTAGTTCTACATTGGTATTGCTTTGATCAGAAGTTAATATCAATATGATATTACAGGTTTATTAGAGACTTATGCATAAATATTGTTAATGCGTAAGTACTTGTTTTTCTTTATAAACTGACTATTACTGATGATGATAATATCTGAGCTTACAAGCTATGTTAATGACAAACACTTTCTTTGTGGCATATAGTTTATTCAAGTTTAGTTGATTCAGCACATTTTCAAATTGTGGTATAATTGTAAAACAGTACTAAAATACATAAAATGCATGGTTATTTAATATATATAAATAAGTTGGTGCATTATTCTTAAAGTCAGAGATAACTGGGCTTTCAGGAAGTCAATTTATGATTAACAGGAGGGTAAACAATACATACTGTATGCCTATAATTAATGGTAATACTCAAATATATATCATTATAAAAGATGTGAATTCACCTTGTATTCTTTCATGATCTTTATATGTACATCTTTGAAAAAATTACTAGGAAACATAAAACCAATATATCTATAAAAAAATAAAAATTCTCATACCATCATCATTTTGGTCTTGAGTCTTTCAGTTTTGATTTGTCTTTGCGATTTATGAATTTTCTGAAACAGAAACAAACAAATTTTGATCAACAACAATAAATCACAAACATAAAAATATATGCAACCAACTATCAATAATTTCCTAATTGTAGATGTGAGCTCAGGTTTTACAAAAACAAAATCTATTTCAGTGACTGTATACACTTTGCTGACAGAATTTGTTTTCGTGACTACCGAGTTAAATATAAAACTTATTAAAATTTAATCTGTGTGTTTAAAGCTTAAAGTTAACTACACGGATTGTGCATTTTTAAGTTTGGAAGTCAGTATCATCCTAGAGCACATAACTTTTATCAAAAATATCCTCAAGTTCTGAAAAGAGAGGCTAAATTGTCCACTGTTGAGTACCACATGGTTTTAAGAGAACACAAAAGATTTTCAAAGATAATTAATTACTGAAAATGTTCAAATAGTAATCAAATGTTGTATCTGTGTGAAAGAATAACCGAAGATAAGTGGCCTATTATTCATCTTTACAAAAAAAGGGATTACTTGGATATCATGAATTGCCCCACTCTGATTTCTACTTTACTTACAAAGCAGAAACCACTAAGGCATAACCAAAAGATGAATAGCTTTATCAAAAATCACCAGAAGATATTTTGCAGAGCTTCAAGAATATTCCAGTGAGTCATCCTATGTGTTTTTTGTGGTATATTCAAAATCAAAATACAACTTAAAACATGTTATTTTATCTTACTTGAAGGAATATTGGTTGTCTTTCAAAATTTGTAGAGTACACTAGAAGGATTTACATATTTTGACAATAATGTTAGAAAAACAAAAGACCTTTACACTTCAGAGAATTGTAAAAGAACTTTTATTTTAACCAATGTTTTTACTTTGCAACTTCTTCGTGGCTAGTACATAAAACTGTTTTATTTGTTGCTCACTGCATTTTTATTCCCTAAAAGAGAGTTATTACAAGTCTGATATGAAGCAGAATGTAGATGAACTATAACAGTACATACTTGGAGATGCAAGAGTTTTTTTTTTTTAATGGTCTTGTATTTATTATTCACTGGATCTCTATGGAAGCTAAGCTACTGAACTATATATGTATGAATTACAAATTCTGATTAAGAAGTTAGCATACAGGATCACATACAAAAGTTGTAATGGTTTTCAAACAAGACCCAAAACTTGAGCACTTTCAAATAGTTCACTATTCTTCTTTATTCTCCTCAAGAAGAATAGTGAACTATTCGAAAGTGCTTGAGTTTTGGGTCTTGTATGAATTACATATAGCAAACAGCTAGATAACCACCATTCTACATTATGATCATTTAAAATTATGCTAGCAGGAAAATTGAATAAATCCATGAAACCACACAGACAAAAAATGTATACCACCACAAAACAAACTTGATAACTTTCTGAGCATATGTAATGTACATGTAGAACACAGTTTTGTTGCAAAAGTATGAGAAATTATAGGTGTACAAACCAGATCTGACTAATGGTGATAGTGTGAATAATAGCTTCAGTAGCAATGATATTCCCATTACTTTTCATGAGAATGTAAAACTAATGGTAATTGTCAAAAACATTGTTTTAATATATTTATTTACAGTCATTTTTAATTTTCTTCCGTTTACAATGAACTTAACAAAGTTTTCTATAAATGCTGAAAATAGGTAGTCCTTAATTTTGAACTGACAAACAGAAAGGAAGTCAGCTAGTCATCAGCAACCAGTGCCACCTCTTGAGTTTGTTTAATCAAATGGTGGGATTTGACCATCACTCTTATATAGTATGCCAACAGTCCCAAACTGCAAAGCATATTTTTTGTGGCAACAGGATGCAAACCATGAACCCTTACATTCATAGTCAATGCTTGCATACCTTAGGTCATGCTCATCCATTTAGCCCCATTTATTCTCAATTTACAAAACGATTAGACACTTGTCAATAAGAAGTGAAATATTTAAAGTCTCTGGTTACAAATACAATAGATATTTTGAAAATTGATTTATCGGAATAAATAAAAAGCTTTTTACCTCTTTAATAGTTAAAATATCAGTAAAGGAAATGTGAATTGGCTCCTGAGTTTTTTTTGTATTTGGAGTTACATCAACAACATGTTCTTTTGAAATTAATCCTGCTACTTTCTTTCTTTTTTTCTGACTTAATATTCCCTTTTTTCTCTTTGCTGCTAAGTTACTTGTATTTTCTAAGAAAAGATATATATATAAAGTTAGTGACAGTTTCTTAAATAATACAGATAAATATCCAAAACAAGCAATATTGTTTTACACTATTCTGATAAGAAAAAAAGTAATAAAAGAAGAATCTGGAGTATACAAGTATCAAAGAACAAATTAAAATTACAAGCACAATTTATTATGTACATCTGTCAACCTTTTTTTGTTTGTAAAGTATGTTGTATATGCGCAACTTACAAAATATACTTCTGTAGCAAGCACACCTCTATTTTGTTATGTACCAAATAATATTCTCCTTCTATCACTAGAACATGTATGCACAATACCAAAAGAAGTATAAATTACTTGTTAGTCAGTGATTTTCATTAGTCTTAATTTTCATTAATTGGTATTACTTACACAGTCCATAAGGCAAAATTACCTCACTAACCTTGCAATCAGCAACAAATAGATTGACAGTCTTAAATCTTCTATTCTTTAAATGGGTACTGATTATTACATTCATAACAATATTAAAGCTTGAGGTAAGAAAATATTAGAATGTAACCAAAGCATCAGACAAAGTTTAAATAAATTTAAGAAGCTTCCGAAGTTAGTCATTAAATGTGTAAACTGCTGGTAGAGCAACCTTTCTCACGAATCATTGTGATATGCTTATATAGACAGAAAAAAATTACAAAAGTGTATATTCATTGATTTATAATTACTTACAAAAGAATTCTAAAAAATGAGGATGAGAAATCTATTAAATGTTCCTGGGATTATATACTGAATACTTTGGAAGACACAACTACAACTTAAATAAAAATAACCCTTTTCCTCAACTCATTTCTATATAAAGATAAACCATTTACAGCCTTACATTATCCAGTAGTATATAGATATATATATATATATATATATCCAAAATGTTGTAACTGTAAAGTCACTTATCTTTTCAAGACTACCTCCCTTATTTGTGCATTCTCATGCATATTACAAGTTACAGTTAATACAAATTCAAAATTGCCAGTCTTGTAGCATCATTATTAACAACACACTTTCAACAGTGTCAGTTATTTTTAATTTCTTCATTAATTATAAAAGCACTTACATTTTTTTTAAGTAACAAGATAAAATGAATGAGACTATAAAGGTACACAACTAATACTTCAAATGAAAATTTTAGCAGAACAATTAAGACACTTTCTAACCAAAACTTTGTTAAAAAAGGCAGTTATAAGTCAGTAATATACAGTAAGTTCATCTTATATCTTTAGTAAAGGTTCATAAATATTTTGTAATATTCAAAAGATTGAGAAAATGGGTATAATTAGTTGTGCAATAATAAAGTTAGAAATTATAATTCTTTATAAAAATTTGAATGACATACTTTGCACTGAAATACTTTTTAATGAGGATGAGAAAACAGTTCTTTCATCTAAGGCTTCATAACTGATACAAATGAGTTATATCTTATATATGCCCCACAGTGGCACAGCGGTATGTCTGCGGACTTACAATGCTAGAATCCGGGTTTCGATACCCGTGGTGGGTAGAGCACAGATAGCCCATTGTGTAGCTTTGTGCTTAATTATAAACAAACCAACAAACCTTACATATAAATAACTGAACTACACTAGAAGATCAATCACAATAAATACATTATCATTATCTTCTGCTCAAAGCATGCTATCTACAGATTGGAACTAACAATTAACTTACTAATAAATATAGCTAGATGAAAATACCATTCTTACTTCTAATGATTTGAATACATTGATTCATCAGTTTAGTCCTCTTGCTATTACTGATGTTGTGTGCCATAATTCCAGTAACATCTCACAAGGTTTGCCCAGTTTACAGTTTAATTAGTTGTAAATTTACAAACTAAGTTAACAATATAAAAAGTCCTCATAAGAAACAAAAATACGATAAAAAATTAACAATAAAAATAAACATATTAACTAAACACTTTAACCAACAGTTAGTAAAACTAATATTAAAGAATAGAATACAGTTTTACAAATCACATAAAAACTAGTTTACTTTATGCACCCTCAACAAATCCCCAACTGTTAAAAGCATGTCACAAGTATATGTGAAACCTTGTACAATCCTCTCTAATAACATCTTGGGACAAATTAAAGCACAATGAATGGCCCAACAGTGTAGTTTCAGAGTATCTTGTTTCACATCTGAAATAAATTACAATGCACATGCCATTCTACTGTTTATCTATAGAATTAGAAAGCAGGTCAGTACAGTAGTACAATAAAACAACTGGTGTTTATGAATATAAAAAAAATAATTATAATCAATAATAAATTAAATGAATAATAAAACTTTACAATAAACAGTAATAGTATTAAAAAAAATTATATATTAAAGATACTATGAGCTGTGTTTAACATAACTAATCCAATTTTATCTATCCCATTCACATACAAATGGATAATTTACAGAGTGCCAAGCTGGAAGTAATAAATAAAGTTAAACTATAAGAAATAGCCAAAATGTATAATATTACAATAAAAAAAAGACTCAAATGAAGGAATAATAACAATGGTAATTATGACAACTGGGCATTATCAGAAACTAATGTATCTAAACTAATGAAGTAGTGTAATATAATATACAGAACTGTTATACAGTTTGCATTGACTATAGCAAAAGCTAAAACTAACAGAAGGTAAAACTAATAGTAGCGGTAGCCATACTAAAGTTGTTTGTTATTCCATTAACTATTAGTTAAGAAACTAACAAAAATAAAATATAGTTTTGAAAAAGTTGTGATATTGTACTAGTTATGTAAATGAAATAACTATAAATTTTACCATATCAGAAACAGACTTTTAAAAGATATGAGACTTTTGTGATGACCTACATGTATTTATGGTTAAAAAAACAAAAACAACAAGAACAAAGCCACAATCATATGTACAAATGGGTGATGAAAAACTTAGAAGCAATTTAAATTACTGTAGGTTATTTTTAAAGTGCATGGAAAGTTTTACCTGCAAGTAATTTCAAATTATTCAACAAGTCATTTAACATAAAGATATGATAGCTTATAACCCAAGTGTTCTATATATTATATATTAAAGGTAATCAAAACTCTTAGGTTCTAGAGATCTATACCTACTATAAATAACTGTAGATGAAACAGATTTCATTTAATGTCCTTGGTTAAAATTTGAATGTTTGAACGCAAATTTCATCTTCTGTAGTTAATTTTTTATATTACTCAATAACATAAATACACAAAATTGTAAAAGAAATACCATCCTCTTCAGCAGTATCATTGACCAATTCTGGTTCAGGTCTTTTATCTGTGCTTGCCTTTTTGTGAATTCCATACCATGTATTTTCCTACAAATAAATACAAATTAATTAAAAATAATTTAAGGAGAAGTACTGAGATGTTAAAGAAAATCTACAACTCTATTAAAGATCCAAAACTAATTATAAGTATGATACAGTAAACCTGATAAAAACACATATGGAGACAAGCTGAAAATACAAAAAAAAATAGCTTAAAATTAGTTTCTTGACCATCCATAGAGCTTCTTCATGATTCAAATATTAGAAAATTATTTTAGCAAATGTCAATAGCATTTGGTTCACATTCAGCATGTCTCAGTGACTAAAGAAAAAATCAAATTACTGTAAAATAAAACAGACAATTAGTTTGAGGTTTAAGTTATTAAAAACTAACATTTAGATAATAAATCTATCTTATAAAGTTGAGCTCAAATATTCTCTAAGTACAAACATAGAAAAATATCTTTTCACACGAAAGTAAGAACTTTTACAAAACCAAAGAATACTACAAATTTTTCTACCTATATTAAACCTAAAGAGCTAATTTTACAGCTGTGCAAACTTAAACCACTTTACTTGTTTTAAACAAGCAACTTCACCAAGTTTTTAGCTAAATGCCTTCAAAAAGACTTTTCCCCCACTTTAAAATTTGATAATCATTCTCATGAAACCTAGATCCTCACATAGAGTCTGAATATTAAAACTAAAACAGCTTGATGAAAGAAATTTATAATCAGGAACAAAAAATATACTGAAATTACATTAAACTTCCTCATACAAAGCCCGAGTACTGAAGATGTACAATAACAACAAAATATATAATAAAATTATATTTAAAAATTCCTAAGAGGATAACAAATTAACCGACAAGACAGGCATTGCATCGCAAAGGAGAGTAAGCATTCTCTAAACAACCAGAAGTTAAGATAACAAAGACAAACAAGAGCTTAAACATGTGACAAGGTTAGTAATGTTGTCTACTTTTTCTGGTTTTTCCCAACATGCTAAAAGTGTTAAATTCAGCTGTGATATGGGAGAATGTGGTTAAATGTACAGCAGAATGGTACATGATTTTACGTTCCACATAATAACTTGAAATTTGAATAAAAACATAACTTTTATAAATATATTTTATATAAATTAAAACATATACAGTAGACCCTCTTAGATACAACTGATCTATCTGCCATGACAAAAAAAAAGTCACATATGACATGAAGTCATTATTCAAAGGATCAATAACCAGATAATGAATGACTGAGTTCAAGCTGTGCCAGTTGCTATTCCTAGGGGTTGAGCAAAATGATTTATGTACTGTATAGGTAGTCAGAAAACCTAACAAATTGGTACACTGTATAATAATAGTTATGATGGATAACAGCTCAATAAAGATAACTTAAAATTGTTTTTGTTTTATGTAAAATAATTTATTCATCAATCACATTTATTTCATAAACATCTACATATCACATTTTGTTTCATACATATAAAATATTACAAACTGACACAAATTTATTTCATAAAAAATCGTCCATCTTTGTTTGTTTTGCACAATTAATGAAGTCACTTTGAATGTTCACGAGTCTGGCAGTTATTATATCAAGAAGCGTTTCATTGTTAGTTTTCAGTGCACAATTTTAGTATCAATTTATAAAATAATGTGCAATAAATGTCCAGAATTCTACATCAGAGAAACTGGAAGAAAATTGGAAATCAGATTCACCAAAAATAATAAAAAACATCCCATACTTGTTTTTATCACCATTGCAACTAAAAAAATCCACATTATATCTGCACAAAACGCTGTAATCTTAAACAAAGAACTAAACATCAGAAGCTACATATCTTAACTGAACAAAACAGCCCCACCCTAAACCAAAATTTCACCTTGAAACTTGGATCCTTTGATCCCAACTCTGAAAAGGGACCATTCTGCAAATTTAAAAGAACCAGTAAAAATATCTGAACTAAATTATTGCTAGACTCTAGCCAATACCTAATAAGGTAAATCCTCTCTGAATACAAATACTACATAAAATGTAATATGTTGCATTAAAACAATTTCAAGTTGACTAAAAATTCTCTAATTTCCATGTTTTGTTTATTTTATTGCTTTCATCACATCTTTGGTCTATATCAATGTCCATGTCATGTTTCTATATCAACACTTCGAGCCTTCTTCACAGCAACTTCCTGTTCTCAGCTTTCCCAGATGCCTTGAGGCATTTCATTAGCCATGCTTACCACAAAGATTAGTTGAGTCTGTCATTCAACAACCTGCGAGTTAATAATCTTCACACCGCACTAGTAAATACTAATCAAGTTATTTAATGTATAGGCCACTAGTTCAAAAATCTACTACATTCACTAAAAGAATAAACCTTAATTCCATATATATATATATCTTTGTGAAAGGATCCCTACCAGTAACCACAGAATGATGCATTTACAACCACCAGATTTATGAAAGAAAGAAAGCAACACCAAAATGGACAATCCTTCTAATCAATCTGAAGAAGTCCAAAAGGCAATATCCCAGGTCTAGATTGATGGGATCATATGCCATACTCCACCAAAGTCCAGAACTCATCCAGTCTGGATTTACAAATAGTTGTCTTTACTCCCCCACCAAATGGGCAAGGAGAATTCTGCTTACCCATGGAATTAAGGAGAGGATGTGGAACACTGACCCATCAAGAACTAAAGATGGGACCACATTGCATTCAGATTTATGGGGAGATAGTGGACCCCCTGCATGAACAACATAAGACCTGACAGTGTTCATAAGAGGGTTCAAGCACCCCCCACTGGAGAGCTAAGCGTCAAATCTGGACTGGTTTTATGAGTAGACTCCCACATAAGTTGGACCTGCTCTTACCAACATCTGGGAAAATACTTCCAGGGACCCAACTTTGCCCTCTTCTCCGAGAGTGGAGAAAACTCAACACTCCAAAGGTAAATCCGCTGTCCACCACCCCAGCAACTGTGAACTGGGTGAGGTAAAGACTCCCGAGCTCCACTAGTAGAAATAAGGGGGGGAACATAAGCATTGGGGAGTCCTGAGGAACAGGTTTCCAGAGACAGTGCAACAGGTGAACCATGTTCACTAATTTTTAAAAGCAAACTGATCTCAACTGATTCAGCTCTAAGACCAGCAAGGACCGGGAAAATCCTCTTTAGCTTTACTCATGATAGTCCATGTGTAGTGGTCAATTAGAAATATTGTAATATGATATCACCATCCAGAATTGCATCCAAATGGTCTTATGGAACACCTCATCTCAACAGAGCCCATTGCAACCAGGAACCGATACAAAGGTTG
The DNA here is from genome assembly GCF_000517525.1 of Limulus polyphemus. Taxonomy (NCBI): domain Eukaryota; kingdom Metazoa; phylum Arthropoda; class Merostomata; order Xiphosura; family Limulidae; genus Limulus; species Limulus polyphemus. The sequence continues at coordinate 579,959 of NW_013666021.1, read as the reverse complement.
CTAGTGTGGAATTTAAATACAAACATACCTGACTGGGCAATACTTGCCACTGAGTGGGATCAAAAAAAAAAATCAATAAGGACCCTAGAAGTGAAAGGAACATAAACTGTTAGTCAGATAACATGTTACTCACTACCCTGTTAAAATCTAGTAGAGGTAGTCAACACAGCCACAGGGGGAAGACAAAGTCCCTTTGAAGAGGAAACTGTCAGATCGTGAAGATAATGAGATATGAAGGTATCAGGAGAAGTCCACATACTGGCCCATAAACTATCGCCCAAGAATAAGGACGGAAACAATTAAGAGAACTACCGGAGTGGAAGAAGGAGGCCTTGAGACATGAAGGGATGAGCCTGCAGAAGTACAAGTGGAAGTAGAATAGGGTCGAGCAGCCTAAGATGATAAAGAAGATTGCAAATGTGCTGTATCAACTTTGGCTTCTAATGATTCTGGCATTCCAGTAAATAAATAAGGTCAAAGAAAAGGCACTTTCCATAAATCTCAAAGGGCAGAAGAAGGTAAATGAATACACTCCAAAAGTGCATCATGACTCAACAAGTCTCAGCAACAGACCAACCACAACACCAAGGCAAGTCTGAAAAAAAGAAATGTGTCATAGTAGTGACCAGTAAATGGCCCAGTTCATAATCAAATTGTTGAGGCAATCGGTGTTATGCTTCAGACAAATATTGAAGGGAAGAGAAGTATCTTAAAACACTAGTAAGAGTCAAACAAATCTGTGAAAATTGCAACTTGTTAAGAGAAATAACAGGTTCGTATATGGCACCCAATATGTCCAACAACGGATCCTTTGAGTGTCCATATATATCATCCTGATAATGATATACCAGAGCATATTGTTCAGATAAATGAGGGGAAGGCATAATGACACCCTCACATAATTGTGTTGCAAACCTCCCTGCATGCACAGCAATATAAGAAAGAGGAGGAAAACTAAGTAATCCCCTTGAGAACAATATGACAATAAAGCAGGGGTGGACTCAAAAGCAACTGGTTGCATCTCCAAAACTTCACAAACACGTAACTAACTGCAGCAGTATTTAGTGTTCATAGCAACATTATTCTAAAACTGAAAACTCACTTGATTCTATAAATACAAAGTAAAATTATATATAAGCTAATCAGATGTATAAAGACATCACTATGCAATCAATCTTTGAAGAATAATTATTACATGCTAAACTGCCCAATGAACAATATAAAGTTCTGTAATACAGAGATATATATTTAAAAATATATGTAACACTCAGAGACAATACAATGAATAAACATAAAACAAAATCAAATAACTTCACACTAGTGACATGGGGAAAATATATATCTGTTTTAACATGAAGTTTAATAGATATTTTACATATTTCTTTGACAGTTTTCTTCATATTTACTTTTAAGTTTCATCTTTACATTATGCATCCTTATCTTTAAAGTATTAAGTTTTGAGTCTTAACTTGTAAGTATACAATTTGGAACTAAACTCTGTATTTTTCTTCCTGGTGGAGAATGTTGATTAATTATGAACAAATTTCATATTACATAAATTATGAAGCTTTCATGTTTTAAGTAGATACCAAGTACAATATGTACAAAAACACACAAATACTGATAAATGAGTTTTCTTTTTATTTTGAATTTGGCTGCTAAAAGGCCCTCATCCGATACACCTATACAATGTAATTTCTATCTTATCAATGTCAGAGATGTTAATACTTAAATGGCAGTTAGTAGCTAGCATCTTCTGTAAACTGAATATGTAAAAATTATATCCAAACCTGAGTTGTCTTCAAGATGTCACTGTAGAGGCCTGATTTCATGAAACCTGTCATGGAGAAAGTGGATAAGAGGGGTGGAATTACTCTTTTGTCAGCAGGATCTTTCTCTTTCAATTCAATCACTTTCGATGTTTCACCCTTCTTGCTTACAGAATCACTTTCACTATCATAACTGGAGTTAACATGTGCCATCAAACTACATTCTTCCTTTTTGTTCAAAGTACAATCTTCAGCTTGTTCTGATTCACTCACATGATCACGCTTTAAATTAATTTTTGTTTGATTTTTTTTATTAACAATGAGTTTGTTGGCTGAGGAAGAGGTGCTACTTGCCAAATCTGGATACTCCTCAGGATTCATAATATCTAATTCTACTGCTGGAGAGGCCATGAGAGGTTTTGAGAGAACTTGGCCTTGAATCTTTGAAAACAGCTCTGTTGTTAGTAGAGACACTTTTCCTGTGGGTAAACCTTTTCCTTTTTTACTCTTATTTTTCTTTTTCTTCTTTTTTTCTGATTTTTCTTGTACTGGATCTTCTGATGACTGGTGTCTACTTGATTCATTACTTTTTTCTGATGACTTTTTATTCTGTAAGGTGAGAATATCCTTATTTTGTGTATATTTCTCATGACTATAATATTTTGAATTTTTCTTTGTAATTCCTTGAACCTTGTTAGTATCAACAGCATCTTGTTGCATATGTCTGGAATTATTTGGTTTGCCATCATTCCTGACATTATCCTTGAGTGGAGTATTTTGTTTCTGGTGCCTGTTGCCATCTTTTTGTTCCTTATTTCTGCCACCAGGCAAATTTCTAAGCTCACATTCTTTGTATCTGTTACTGGTTGTACCTTCTTTCTCTTGAAATTTAGGAAAATCAGTGGTGTGTCTTTTATGAAATTCACTATTTTGGTCTTGACTAGCTTTCTTAATGCTGTTTTTTCTATTTATGAACTCTTTTGTTTTCGATTTAATCACTAAGGTATTTTCACCGTGTCCTGCTTCCTTAACAACTCTGCTGGCAAAGCTGGAGGCATTTTTATGAAAAGAACAGTCTGATTTTATTCCATCATTTTTGTTTGGTTCATGAAGAGGATCTCTGCCTTCACTTTTACATCTAATAAATTTTGCTTCCTTTGTTGGTTTCTGATTTGAGTCTTTGCATTCAGTGCTTTTGGTCCTATTTGTTCTACATTTTTTGCCTCTTGACTCATTTATTTTTTCAAAATTATCTCTATTTTTTTCTAACACATGTTCCATTGAGTTATTTCTTTCATTAAATACTTCTTTTTTCTCTTGAGGTTTAGCCTGAAGAATTGCAGAGTAACTGTTCTTCTCCACTTGTATATTATTTTGAAGAGCTTCTGAACTAGTTACAGGTATTCCTCCATTTTGAATAACTTCTGAAATTAACCTATTCACAGTTTCCTCTAAAGAAGGAAACTCTATTTCTGTATTTTCATTTTCCTTTTCACTGGAAGTAAAAGTTTTTATGTTGCACTGAAAATTCTGTCTCTTGCCTTTCCATTGTTTACTGTGTTTCATTTGTTCACTAACTATTAGATCTCCAAGGGTAAAATCAGATCCAGCTTTCTTTGCTTTTGTTCCCTGTTCTTTATTTTTACCTCTTCTATCTCTTTCCTGAGGACTGGATAATAATGGTAATGGTGCCATCTTGGTATCACAATGGTCACAAACTTCTGGGACTTGCTTTCCTGAATAAATGTGTATACAACTTGTTAACCAACTTTTATATTTTTGTTTCTAGTTAAAGAACCTCAACCAGTAAGAAATTGAAATCATAACTACTTGTACTGCAATACAAATACATGGTCTTATAAAAGCATATATATATAAATATTGCCAGTGCTTATCCAAACACTTATAAATGAAACTTTAACTTGTAATTTTTAATCACTTCTAAACACAAGTAGTGTATATAAATATTAAAACATACTCATATAGGTACATATAACCATACATGTATGAATATACCTAATAAATACAGATGATATACATATATTCAAGATATATAAAGCCAAGAAACAATGTGATACCACGCTTTATTAACAAAATTATATGCAAATAAGAAAGTCTAACAGTAGTATATATAAAAATAATTTATCAACATTAAGTAAGATCTAACTTTAATCTTACAAGGAGATCTGTATGCAATGTATAGTATACGATTAACTTAATCATGACAATTGTCTATAAAAAGTGTTTAGACAAATGTAAAAGTTCATAAAGCTTAAGATGCCTAAACTGAATTAGTGTTTTCAGTCATAAAAGAAATCATGTTTATAAACTCTGTTAAATCATATTTTGTATTTTCATTTCCAGTTAAATGGTCTACTTCAGTAAGAAATTGCATTTAATACCATTAAAATGTATAAGAACTGTAATGACATTAAAAGTTACACATAATGTTAATTCTATCTAGAAGTTTTTAAGCGATGCATTAAGTTTTGGAACATGGCTTCAAAAAGTTTAAAAAATGTTTTAATTTAAAATTTAGTCTTTTCATTTCTAGATAAATTGTCTAAAGCAGTAGAAAAGTTATAATTTTTCAACACTGAAAATGTATTTCCGATAGCTATTTACCTCTACCATAATGGTTTTTCTTTATTTGTTCTGCCCTTTATATGGGCAATTTTTGCTCACCACTAGCCATCAGGCTCTTGCCTATGAGTTCCCATGTGGTATAGCTGCATTGTACCATGCAAAAGAGCATGTCACAACCGTCCACTAATAGGATTGCAACACACCCTCTTAGTAAGTCCAATCAGTAAATGGACATGCCATAGAGTATAGGATGTCAAGAGTATTCAGGTCCCAATGAGGAAGGACTGCAAGACAAGGAGGACAAAGAAGACAAAAAAAGAACAAGAAAAGCATAGAAAAAGACAGGAGAGGATAATAAGAAAACCCAAATTTATTAGTGATGTCTGCCTGTTAACCAGTCATGGTCAAAAGTAATAAGCTTCATTTGAACAGACAATGAAAAAATTTGGAGAGATGGGGGATAAAAGGAAGGGAATGAAAGAAAACATGATGTAGAGACTGACTATGGAATGTGAGTCCATGTTGTGGACAGACAAAGAGGGAGAAGGAATGAACTGAACAAGAAAGAAGAAAGGTTACATCTAAAGAGAGTCTGGAATGTCTTGCAAAGGACCAGATAAACCTGACATGTGAAGTCATCTCGTAAAGAAGGCATCTGGAAACAGAAGGAGAATTGGTCAAGAGTAAGAGGAATACCTCCTATGGGAGTAGTTTTATCAAGTCACCAGGTGAAGTCTTTGAAAGAAAGGAAGGAGAAAGGAGAATGGTTGAGGACAAGGGATCCAAAACAAGGATCCAGAAAATGTATAGTTCAATGTAGACATCACAGATAACCATGATCCAAAGGGATACAAAATTCCAGAGAAGCCCAATTCTCCCCCAAAAGAGTAAAAAACTCTTGCACAGTGAGGGAAGAAGAGGATATGGCATGGGAAAACAATCACTCCTTGTCCCTCAAAAGAAGAGTAGAAGGCTGAGCCCTGCAGAAATATTAGCAAAAATACACACAAATGAACAAGAAATGACATTGGTGTGAGATGTGACTCCTTCAAGTTGAACCAACCAATCCAGATGCACTGCCTCCCAAAGGAAGAGAAGGGGATGGCTGTAGGGGGCTTTTTGGGACAGAGCAAAACAAGAAAAAAGCATCCGAGATATCCACATCGGTAATCCCAAGATCTGGAGAGAAAGATCACTGTAGGGTGAGAAATTCCATGGGAAATGACAGAGAAAAAGAAACCAACTGAGACATGGAAGATGTAAGACTAGACACCTATCTACAGATTCCCTTCCCTGGGAATCATGAAAATACAGGAAGAAAAACCTGGAAAAGGATGAGATACCCAACCAATAGCAATTGTAGCTATTAGGACCAACATTGGCAAAAAACAAGATCACTTGGATGGTGTAAAATAATGGAAACAGAAGACATTGGAGAAGGAGAGGAAAAACATAAAGGTTAAGTCTCTCTGACAGAAATTCCAGTACTTATCAATTGGCCACAAATGGAGGGCAAAGGTCTATAAACCAAATGAAAAAGGCCCTAATGACCCTGAGCGTATAGGAAAGTCACTGCCAAGACTGGCAGTACCAAAGTATACTTGCAGCGGAGGGATGAATGGGAAATGGTGACAGAGAGAGAAGAGGAAGCAGGAGGACATGTAACAGAGAAAGACAAAGAAGGAGAAACAGTAAACTAGTGAGAAGAGAGCAAAATCCTAGGCATGCAGCTCCAAGATATGCCACCAGAGAAACAACCATACCAGTAAAATCATACAAGCAGACAAAATGAGTCAGAAGAAAGCATAAGAGATACAATAGAGGTAAAAGCAATTGATTAACAACGGCATCACACCCTAACCAACTCTAGAAAAAGATCAACCAAATAAGAAGTGAAAATGCTGAGAAGATAATCACGCCACTGTAGGAAAGATAAGTGAATGAGCATCTGACAAAAACCTCACAGGAGAATGGTGGAATACTACAAAAAGAAGGTTAAAGAAGGAAAAACAATGAAAAAGAGCAGTGTGAAGGAAGAAAAATCTGAGCCTAAGAAAACAAACAAAAGACAGAGGATTTGACTCTCAAGTCTGAAGAAAAGACTCCAAAGATTAGGCATCAAAGAAAAGCAATACAGCACAATGTCATGCCTAGTCATATATAAGGAAGGAGAATAAGACATGTAAGCCCCAAAGTAGTGGTAAAAATAGTTGAATATGTAAACTAGAAGGGCACTCAGTAGAGCACATACCTCCACCATGTAGAGTTGATCACATTCAGTCCTCAAAAAATAGGAAAATGTGTGCATATGTCTGTCATTATCAAAGGACACAAATCATTTTTGGAAGGAAAATGTGGAATAATATTCTTCATATATTTTCACTAAGTTTCATCAAAATCCGATCATCTTTGACTGAGTTATAGAGCAACAGTAGTGTGAAAAATCAGTCCCCATGTTAATAGATAGGGAGTTTTTAAGTTTTCGTGACAATGCTGTGACCTTGACTTTTAATCCTCAAAAACTAATCATTTCTAAGTTGAGTCATAGTCCAAATGTATACCAACTTTCGTCCAAATCCAGCTGTTTTGGAGAAATCTTGCTGATAAACACACCCACACAGAGATAGAAACATACCTTAGAAACCTAGTTATGAAATTATGAAAAAAAGATGAGGTAGAATCAAGACAACATAGGTATAAGATGAGGCAAAGATAGGTAGGGAAAAAGCAAAATCACTTCCATCACAAATGAGAAATGTGGGCAAAGGTATATCAGGGACAAAAGAAGGCTCAGTTTGCATGAAAGGCTCTACCACCTGCTGCACAAAAGCTATAATCTCTCACAACAGACAAAGACAAACCCAATGCCAATGTAGTTGGCAGGCTAGCGATAACAAATTCGTCTTGTTTCACACCTGACAAAGTAGAAGTTACTGACACAATGACTTTGTAGTTACTTCCATTGAAAAACGCCTATATCTGAAAAGTTCCCAAGTGATAACAATATACATCATTACACCCGAGTGCCAAATCGAGAGGTGATGATTGTGCTCTACAATACAGAGGTAGGGTGTGTCACACTCCTATTGGTGGAGGGTTGTCGCATGCTCATTTGCATGTTACAATGCAGCTATACTATGTGATCTTAGATGGGAGTCTCAAGGCTAGTAGCAAGCAAAAATTGCACATATATAGAAGGCAGCACAAATCAAGGAAAGCTATTATGTGAGAAGAAGTAAGGTTCATATTGGAAAACATTCAGTTTTACTGCATTACATAGAAATAATCTTAAAAATTTAACATACATTTCTAAATATAAATATCAATCTATACTTCTTGTTTATTCATTTAGAATTTTATGCAAAGCTACATAATGGTTACTTGTATATAGCTTTTTCTAATTTTGAACTGAGAGATTAGAGGGAAGGCAGCTAGCCAACAACAATTGCAATCAACTCTGGGGATACTCTTTTTTGATGGAATTGGAAGATTTGACCATCATTCTTACAGCACATCCATGGTCCCAAAGTGTGCAGTATATATTTTTATGGTCAAGGAATCAAGAGCCATAGATTCTCTTATTTAGAGTCAGGGTACATTAATCACCAGGCCATGCCTAGACAATGTGTTGCATTATTTTACTGTAGATAATTTTTAATAAATAATAAAATTAATGTGTTATATAGAACATGCATCTTTGTTCTGAACCTTATGTTCTCAATTATCATTCTGATTTTGTCTAATTTGTTTTATTATCTTCACACAAAATATTTTAGTCTTCACTGATGATGAAATAAGTGCTGATATGTGTAATTAGAAATATTGTTTCTACCTCATCTTCCTCTTCTTTTTTCCCACATGAATCTATTGCCAATTTACTTTTGTAATGTCGTCTCAAAAGAATAAATAGATTGTAAAACAACAATCCTTTAATCTTAAAAAATTGTACAGTGTAAAATCATGAACATGTTTACCATTTTACTTTGGACCCAGTATCACATGTATGTTTATTCAAACCTTTACTGATGACTGCAACAAAATTTGGAATTACACTTCTTTGTTTACCAACAATCCAGAACATAAAGATGGTTTACAAGATTAAAAAAATATGTCTATCCTGAGTGTTATATTTAAATGTTAGGCCTAATTATTTTTCTTATTGAAGGGCTTAAAATCAGTTATTAAGTATATTTTTATTCAATATTGGTAAAATCATTTTCGTTTAGTTTTTCCATCTCAATGCTAAATTTGCTGAGTATTTTTTACATTGGTGATAAATACATTCACAAAGATGTCACAGATAACATTGTTTTCCAATACTAAACGAACAAACATTTTTCATAAAAAATACAGAAATGTCAAAAGCTGTTTTAAACGTAAAGTTACATCAGTCATTTATGATAACAAGTATTTTTATAGGATAAATTCAAAATACAATTAAATAAACTAATAATGGATGTATTTAAAATAAATAGCCCACAAACCTTGGTTTATTGCATTTCCATTACGTTCATCTATAGAACTGTCTGGTCTTAATGCTGGAGATTTTATTCTATCACCAGGATGTTTAGTTATTCTGGATTTATCAAATACATTAGGTTTAACTTCACCACATCTAGAAGTATTCTAAAAATGAAAAGAAAAACTGTCAAACCTTGCAACAGATTCAGTTCTCAAATTACAAATATGAGATTTATAAGTGTCATATAGAAAAACATTCTGAATCCAAAATTAAATTACATAAAAGCTTGTTTTGTCTATAAATAACAGTTCACTGTATTTAATTATATCAACAGGCATAAGATGTGTGATGTAAACACTGCAATATACATTTATCACTTAAAAGGCAGACTGACTTATTGAGATAGTTATTTATATTGTAATAAATAAAGATTTTGTAACAGTCTGAAAAACCTGAAGATGTAGCTAAAGTTTTATTATAAATCAATGATTTGTAAAGTGATCTAGAGGCAGAAAATGAACTAACGACAATTACCATCCATCAACTAATTATCAACATTTATTTATTGCCTCATGAGTCCAATTGAAGAATATACACTCACATTTTAACACTAAACTTAAGTCATGTAACTTAGAAGACACTGATATAAAAACTGAGCTGTACGAAAAAATTCATTACTGAAATTTCTACTTTGCTTGATCAAAATTCATATTCTATGCAACAAAAAATATTTTGACAATCTAAATTTTAAGAACTGGTATAAAAAGGTAATAATTCTTTTGACTGTTAGAAATATCTCATCTCAACAGATAACACTTAAATTGATACTTCTTACATTCAAAAAAGATAACTTAAATATAAAAGTATTAAGTAATCTTAAATCTGAGCCATGGTTATTAGCCTATACAACTATCTACATCTAATTATTAACTACTACCTTTTTCTTATATATATATACTCATTACTAAATAGTCTTAATCCTGAGTCTTGGCTGATAATATGCTTTCATCTTCAGGGAATTCCTGAGAAGTACTATTTTTGGTAAAATCCAAGTAGTATGTGTATTACTTTGTCACACTAAAATATATCTTACAGGAATATTGACATAAGCAATAACTTATGCATATATATTTCATTGCTAAATATCTCTAAATAAACTCTTTAGAAGTGCAAAAACCTAATTGCATATGAACAACTTGTAAGAAACTTCAAGTATTTATAAAAAATCTCACATAAAATTTCTCTGACAAAGACTTGTCAGCTACAGCTCCTTTTCTACTGCAGTAGTTGTCTGCATGATGACCTGGTGAACTACTTGGATTTGGTAAATTTGAAGCAGAACTATGTTGTGGCAATCCTAATGCCATAGAATGACTCTTGTGCTTTCCTCCAGAAAATCTTTGAGAAAGTATCATTACAGTTATAATTTAAAATAAATCTTATAATTCACTCAATTCTGTATTGGATATTACTATAAAAACACATTTGTAAAATACTGTATCTAATGTACAATCAAGTAACATAAGGTATGACATCAATAGTGATGTACATTCACATGTAAAGTGAGTAAACTTCTCTTAATCTATTTCACCTAACAACTTAAAATAAATACTTTGCAAACACATAAATTTTGATTGAAAATAACATCTCTTTACATAACTATGTTCTTTGTACAGCTTCTTTTGAACTTTTGAAACAAGTAAGAAGAATTTGGAGATTTTAATAACACATGGTTTACTAATTACTAAAAATAACTCAAATCCTAAAAAAACACAGAACTCAAAGTTTAAATACCTTTTGTACTTGTAATTTATTAGCTATGACTGCTAATAGTCTTCCTCTTTCTTGTAACAATGAAATCTTAGTAACAAAATCTCAATAAAAATGATATAGATGAAGTCGCATATTAAAATGTAAAATCAAATGAGGTATTACATGTACATCATCCATAATCCTTTAGTCAACATTACATTCACAGTTTGCAAACAAAATTACTGTACATAGTACTTTCAAGCCCAAGAATATATATGAGAGAAAGCTAAGTCTAACATGTATTTAGTGATTTTAGAAAATACACTAAGCAAGACTTCTATAGAAATCTGATAAAAACATTATCAGTTGTAGACATAAGTACAAATGGTGACAATGAATGAAATAATGACTATGAAATATTCCAAGTTGAAAAACTTCCTCATCAACTGTTTAATACTTAAAACCTCAATAAAAATAAGATACATGATCAATTAAGTTATTATTTTAGTTGACTGAAAATCATAATCGTTTTGTACTTCACTAAACCTAATTTTCCAATGAGGATTAATTTAGGTAATTCTTTAATTTTATATAAGATGACATTACAAATTAAAATGAAGTATGTTTAATAAAGAATAAATACTAATATTATCCAGTAAACGTTGTTTCATATTAACTTCATATCTATTTTTAATTAATAAGTTTTCTATTTTATTACAAACAAATTTTTCATATCTCACCTGCCATTAAATGAAGCTGAGCTAGAAAACCTCAATGAATTATTACTGGCTATTTTTACTTTATTGTGATCTTGCTTTTCATTAATAAAGGTTTTTCTTTCAGCACTAGATGTCACTTTAAGATTTCTTGGAATAAATGGAGCAACATCTGCACTTAAGGTATATTTCTGGAAAAATTAAAACCACAATTATTTTCAAAAGAGTAAGAAACTGTAACTACTCTTGTCAAAGATGAAAATATGTATAAAAACTGACAAAATTAATAACTTATCATTAAGAACAAAAACCCTCAAACAAAATTCATGAATGACTTTTGGAAACACAAGAATACACATACATACCAGTAAATGGATATTTGTAGAATATCAAAGGGAAAAAAAACAATTGAAAAATAACCTTTAAGTTGTTTTTTTTTCCTTTTTTTGGTGTCAGTAATCATAAGTATGAAAAACCTGCATACACTTTCGTTGATGATAATTTCCTAGTATTAAAATATGCATGTACATTAAGTTTAACTTTTGTATAAATGTTTCTTTACTACTTATAACAGTCACTTTATTTTTGGAAATGCTGTAATTTGACAGACTTCAAATACTGTTTAGTTAGTGATTACCACTAGCTGCAATTTTAATGTTTATAAACGCTATGTTCAGTCATCTAATATATATAAAAGCCAGTTGTTCTTTGGTAATGTTCCATTCATTTGTGCCATTTACAACAAAACTATGACCTGATATTGTTGTCTTAAATATGTATATAATACTTCAAACATTCACAAAGGTTGGCTAGAATTCCACCTTTTCAGATTGTTTTACATTTTAGTTTATGGATATAATTAGCTTGATGTAGACATTTCAAAGTTTTTGTGACTTTTAATGAAACACCTTTTTTTTCTTTCTTTCTCCCAAATATATTGCCATTAATCTTAACTAATAATGGTACTTGAAATTAATATTTTGGTTTAATTTCTGTGTTAGAATTTTTATTATAAACCTTAGGCCTCTTGGTTTTGGATACTTCATCTTCTTTTCATGTTTAAATTGCAATTTTTAGGTTATATGAAATAATTAGAAAAATATGTTCCAGTACATGTGAAATATCAATGCATTTGATATTTCAATGCACTCAAGAAAGAGTGTGGCTCCGAGCTTGTTAATTTTTTTGTTGTTTTTTTTACAAAATTTCAACCTGTCATTTTTGGATGGGTCAGGCAAGGCAAAGCTAGTGTGTTAGTAAACCTGACATATATTATGAAGTCCACTACAATGGGTACACAGTATGAAGGAAATACACAAGTTATTAGAATTAATTAAATCATCGAAAAAATATTTAACTTTGAATAAGGCAGTAAAAATAAGTTTAATCTTAATTCTTGGATACATGTTGACAAAAACCTTTTAACATTATTTTTACTTCAAAACACATACCCAAACCACACTACTAGTAACAATGTAAAGGTAACTGCCAGTGTGGTATTCAAGTACATTAGACCCACAGAAAAGCCAAAAGTTCCCAAAAATTCAAGTTCAGAGTTGTTAAGTGAAGAATAAGTTGAATACAGACAAAACAAAGCAAACATGTGTGTAATTTTAAACATAAAAATTTTCTACTTAACAGTGTTATGGCACTTAAACTATACTTTTTCTGTATTGTGTGTATACTAGTATTGAGGGCCACATATAAAGAGATGAAGAGAAAGAGAGACAGAACTATGGAAACACCTAACTTAAACACTTGAGTGAAACACAGGTAACCCATAAGTCCACATATTTAACCAATGTTCTACACACAATCTTTAGCCAAACCAGTTTTATATATTTCGGCATCGCCTGTTTGGAAAGGTTACCTTCAAGAAGTCTAAACATAAACACATACATGCTAGCTTCAAACTCAAGGACAAAGGTAATAGTATATAAAGGTTAGCATATGTTTAAGAAATATGGCCAACATGGATGTGATTACCTACATGCAGAAACTACAAGGAAATCTAAAAAATATTACATGAATATATCTAAATAAAGTATATTTTGAACTAGTTATGGAAAGATGAAATTCATAACTATTTTATTTATTACAATCAGTAAATTTAATTTTTATTTGAGGGTACATTTTGGCAAAAGACCTAAAAAATGTTTGCTTTAAAATACATGCCCAAATTACACTAAAGTACAAGATAACTTCTACTGTAGTATTATGATACACTAGTGCCCAGCAGAAAAGCCAAAAGTTCTGACAAAATGCAGGTTCATATCTTTTAAGCAAAGAATAAATTGAACATGGACAGAAAAGAAAATCAAGCAAATGCAAGTGTAGTTTTAAGCACAATTCTTTTTACCAAACACACTGTTATGTTACCAAAACTGGCTAGGATTCTTCCTTTGTATCATCTACAGTTGAAAGCAAGAGAGCAAAATCACAAGAGGCCAAATTGAAAAGAGAGAGAATTTTGAAAATACATGACTTATATACCTTGTCAAAACAAAGGAAGTCAGGTATTTCACAAGTCCACAGGTTACAGGTTCAACCAATGATCTACAAGCAATCTTAAATCAAGCCAGTAAAGGCTTCTCTAATGCCTGCTTGTAAAGGCATAGGTTACATTCCAAGAAGGCAATACCTACACACTAGCTTGAGACTTAAGGCCAAAAGATGCAGTATGCAGCCTTTACCTTTGCAAAAGGATGAATACTTGTGTTGGACCTTGGGACATCTGGTCAACAAATTTGTGATCAGAAACTAGAAAAAAATTTTATTCTAGTTAAAGAAGGGTGAAATATGAGTCATAACAACCAATAAGTTTAATTTCAATTTGTGTATACACTTCGGCAAGAAACTTTTTAAAAGTTTTATTTTAAGAAACATGCCCATGCCACACTACAAGAAACAATGTACAAGACAACTGCTGCTACTCTCCTACACTATATGACTATTTTAGAGCTAGTGTTATACCAATAACTCCAGAGTGAATTTGAAATAACAAAGGTGAATCTCAACAACTCTTTCATAACATGATTCATGAACAATCCAATCAATCAATAACATGAGTTACAAAACAGGAATCACAGAACTCACATTTTGATTTATTAACAAAGAGGGTTTAACAGCTGGAGAATATTCACTATTACAGTAATGATCTGGCTTGTTTCCATATGAACTTGTTACACTGTGGATCTCTGTGTCTTGTAGTTGTGTGCTAAGTTTACTCTGTGTTGGTACTAATGAAATAGATTGGCTCTTTTGCTTCTTTGAAGTTTCCCTAGAAAAGAAAAAAACATTCTTATTCTTATATCCATTTCTAAAACAAAACATATAACTAGAGCATTCACATCTTAGATGATTAGACTAAGAAAAACAAAAATATTCAAATTGAAAAATTTTTTTTATTATGAAATACGCATGGTACCAATTGTGGAAAACATTTGCAAAATTTGAAATTGTTTTGCTTTAAAGAATTTTATTAAAAAAGTACCACTTATAAACAAAAACTCTTTGTAAAATAACTATTAATAGTTTCTACATGTATACAAACTTTAGAAACATAAAATGGAGGATTATGAATGCCAGATTTTAGAACAGTTGACATTTTTAATTATTTTTTAACGGATGATAGAATGACTGGCTTTGACACAGCACTGTGTTATGATGTTTTTGTTAAGCTGTAAGACAGATTGTGGTTTTATTTTCAGTTTTTTAAATACTAAATAACAATAGCTTACCCAAAATTAATGAGAAATATAGTGTACATTTACTTTAGGACTTTACATCATAAGCTTGTTTTTTATTTTTGAAGAAGTACCTGTTTTATGGGAAGCTATCACATTACATAATCAGCTTTGACTAGAAATAGATACAAAACTGTGAAAATGAAATATGCATCAAGTAAACTTATGAAGATGGATGATGACAAGAGAAATGTTCAGTAAAGACATTTACATATTATACTCAAACAATATGAAGATAAATGTAGACGTGCACAACAGTCACTTGTACTGTATATGATATTCTAAGATAATTCACAATGCTTCAATTAAGCCGTCGCAGAAAACCGTGAGACAAAGTATTTGTTGAAAGAAGATACTTAGAATGACTGATAATACCAATCTTCCAAAAAAAACCACAATATACCTGTTAAGAAGTTGAAGACAAATATATAAGACATACAAAGATTTCATAGTTAGTAATGTTGACTATAGTGGGAACATAATTTAGTAAATCAGTTACATTACATCAGAAGGGAAAATCCAGTCATAAGCTACATTCTAGAACCAAATCATACATGCTCAAGATAACTGAGTCAGTGAAGGAATAACAGACTGGGTGTTAACACATCAAAGGAAGACCAAAGCTAATATTTTCCTTATCTGAAAATGTATTTCAGATAGATATCTCTCTGCAATATAGATATATTACCTCATTTATACTGCCATATAAATTCCTGCTCGTGCCACAAGCCATTGATAAACCTCCCACCCCTATATGTTCAAAGGCTATTACATCAGTCTATGATGCAATCATCATTAAAATATAACCTTCTACCAATAGAAGGGTGACACATCTTCTATGCTAAGTATTCCCTATGAGCACTAGCATTTGAACACAGAATCATTCTTGATGAGGTAAACTAAATGCACTGAAAGTGGGGAGGAAGATTGAGAGGTAGTGCAGAGAATAAGTATCTATTTGAAATACACTTTCAGGAAAGGAAAATGTTAACTTCAGAAATGCTATTCACCTCTCTACACCACAAAAGGTTAAAATCCCACAATGAAGATGGTGGAGAGGCTGGCCCAGAAAAAGAAATTACAAAAATGAGCTCCCTTCTAAAAAACAGTGTTAGAAAGAGAAAGCCCATGACATGTGGGGCAGCACTCAAAAAGAAACTGCACCCATCTTAAGAAGGGAATACTCGTCCAACAACAGAAGTGGTAGAGCAAAAGATATTGTCAAGAGAATCTTTTGCAAGATGCTAATATAGGCAGAATGTCAGATAACTCAACCATCCATAATCTAACATTCATGCTAGATAAGCATAAGTGTGCAGTATGGCTAGAGCTATGTGTGAGGTTGTTTCATATTGGGGAAATACTTACATGTGATACTTATCACAATGGTCAGGTGTAGGGAGTAGCTACTCAGACCTACATCCCATAGTAATCCCAAAACCTATTTGACTTGACCTAACCACAAACTCAGTAAATCAAGATAAAAGACAAAACTGTCAAAAAATTATCGCAAGTAAAAAAAAAAAGGAAACAATGACTGTATAGCAGCAATGCATAGGAAAGAATATTTGAAGCTTGTGACAGGTACAAGAATTTACATGGCAGTACATAAGGTAACAACTCTTTGTGGTGCAAAGACGTGACTAGTATTTCTAAATTATTAACTTCACCCAAAGTGAGTAAAGACAACCCAACAGTGTATTAATAAGCCCTGATTATAGTAACTATGTTACCAAAACTTTTCAACTGAAACAACTAATAAAGACTTCATCTTACATTGTGCTAAAAAACGTTGTCTTTATATTTATACTTTTAATATACATATTATATATATACAACATTTATATCCTTTCATTCACTTTGCATGAATGTACTGTAAATAGCATATCTAACACATTTAGTACAGTGTACTTTCAAAACCTAAATAAAAAGGCCAGAAAGACACACTGAGACAAATAAAGGAGTAATGAATAATTCAGAGTGCCAAGGAATGTTGGTTGATCCAGAATGTAAAGAATAAGAATAATACTATGTTCCTCTAAAATATCTATCAAAAGAGAACTTTCACTATAAACAATTAGGTGTATAAATGAGATCCTCAAGCTTGAGCCATGAGATGACTTTATTTACTGCATGAGAAGCTTACTTGCTGAGTTGACATCCATCTCATAATAAGGCTTTTTCAAAGTAAAAGATATATCAGGTTATATTTAGGATATAACTAGAGGTACATTGTAGTATGGAATATATAAAAGTAACAAAAAAAGTAGGGTTGTTTATTTTCACTTATAAATTTCGAAAAGACTACAAGAATCATGGAAAGAAGTAAAGCCCTGAAAGTGCAGGGTGCATCAAGACTGTGCAAATAGAGGAATGTGAATACAGTGGCAAAGATCCACAAACTATCATTCAAAATTTTCACTAAGAAAACATAAACAGAGGGGTTTTATACTGCTATAAGAAGCACCGTGGTGGAGATAACACCTGAAGATTGCTGACAGAAATATTTGACCTTAGCAACCACAAACTGATGATCACCCACAGAGACATTACAAGAATTACAGAACAGTAAGTTTCATTTAAACATATCCCACTGGTTTACTAATATACCAAGGGTATTCCAACAAATAAAGGAAGTCACAACTCTCAAAGCAGAAATAATGCAAAAAGGAAATATAAATGCCAAAAGAATAATCTCATTTGCCTCAACAAGATGATTACGTGCCTTGGGTAGCCACCAAATAAGAGTGTGAGATTGTGAAGTATAATGTTTTTCCTGTATACTACACATCTATTATATTATACACAAAACAGACCTATACATAAAATAAAAAAACAAACTGCACAAGCATAAGAAAATAGAAATGACCAACACTTTTGCTCAATGTGTACAGGATCAGGCCATTGGACTGAGTCTCTATTGAACAATTAACATTAAGTATAATTCAAAATTTACAATATATATATGAAAACTCAAATTATTTCTCTTTTTTTTTTATCAAACAGTTCTTTATTTACCAAACTTAAGTATGTTGTGGATAGCTTCTAGACCTCACCACTTGAAACAACAAAATAGCATCTATAATCAACTTCATCCAATAACAATTCAAGTATCTGTAGACATCTGGACAGTGATCATCAAGGCAGAGCACTGAATAAAAACTTCAGTGTATTGTGTGGCTCTGACAATGAAGAGGATCTTAAAATAAGATAAAAACTATTAAAAAAGTAAGGATCTTTAGTAAAATCAAAGATAAATGATATAAAGAAGATCCCCAAACTGACAGAAATTAAAGGAGGCATAGAAATGGCTAACAATCATGCTTCATCTAAAATGTAATGAAATTCCTTGACCTGAAGAAAAGAATTATAAGAAATCAAATGTCACTATCTTCCCACACAGTGACAAAAAGTAGCAGGAAGATAAAAATAAGGGCTGCAAAAGGCAAAAAACTTTAGTTGAAAAAAAAAATCAAAACTCTCATATTCAACAACACATGAAATGAGAACCAAAACTAAAAGTGTATGAACAGAACAAACTGATAAAAGAGAAAAGAATATGGATAGTAAGGTTAAAGATAATAATCTGCAACACCAAAGGTTAGAAAAAAGGATATGACAGGCACATTAAATATTATTAAACCATCAGCCCACTGGTGAAAAAAATGCAGGCTACAATAAAGGTGGGAGTAATACAAATACAAAATACCTGCAAGGAAAAAGTCTGTAAAGAGTTATCACGCAAGAAAAATCTTCCATAAAGTTCATGCCAACAATTATCTCAAAAGTGTTGAACAGAACTTTGTAAAGCACCCTTAGCTAAGAGGTCAAAAAGTAATTCAAGTCACATGAAAACCAAATCCAAAAACATTTAATTACCAATATGAGTACCTTCTGCATTAAACTTTAATGTTATTCAATAAAAGAAGTGTACCATTTCATTATTAAAAAGTTTACATTTCCTTATAAAAAGCAAAGGGTATTTGGACAATAAAAGTTGGATATACCCATGCTTGCAATACACATTATTTGGATATTTTGAAAAATAAGGTAGAAGTTATATATTTCATTTATTCTTTGTTAAGTGGAAGTAAGAAAGATATGAAAGTAAAAATGACATTAATATTTAAGAAAAAAAATGTTATGGCTTTACTTTAAGATTGTTTTATTCCATACATTGTAGTACAAAAACATGTTTTATACACATAAAACTTTCTGCAAGTTGATGGCCTTTAAGGAAACATTTAACAATTAATAAAACACATATGTAGTAATTTTTGGAAATTAAAAAACTTACATTTGATAATTGTCACTATAGTCAGAGCTGTAATGAAACTCCAGTTGACCCATTTGTATATGTAGTTTGTTTAAAATAATTATGGTGGTATATTAAGCAACATTCATCAAGAAGCCTATACAGGATTGACCAGAGTGTACTGTTCCAATAAACACAATAAAGACACTAATTCTACTGTATTTAACAAGATACATTTAAAAGGACTTTTATGCCACATATGCACTGATAATAGTGCTAAACACTTTGAACATTTGTAAATTTAGGCTGAATCAATGATCTTGCATACACTACTTAATCAAGAAAAGTTTTGTTGTGTCACTTGCACTTTAATTTTTCTTCATTAGAGGGTTTTTTTTCTATGACCCACTATGTATATTAGGCAAAGAATTAAATTAAATTTGTAATATTACCTATTTATTTACAATGCAGTCTTTTATTAACTACTGTAGACAAATTATAGTACTTTTAGTGGCCAAGTTAGTCCAGTCATGATAAAATTTCTAACTTAACCAGTGATATATGATACATACATACAAATGAATGCATTGCTGTGTAAGTAAGAAGAAAATGTGTGAAAGTGAAAATATTAATTCATTAAAAAAACTGAAAGTAGATCCACTGTCCAAGATACTCATACAGCACAACTAAGTCCTTCAAATGTAAATGCAAGAACATGCTATTCTTTTTTGATTTGTATATAAATATATATATAATTCTACAATGTCTCACCTTCTTTTCAATGAATCCAAGGAACTGTAACTTGCTGACTGTAATTGATGACAATCATATTCCATACTATTACATACTTTGTTGTCAACACCTGATGCTACCTTAAAGTTTCTTGGAATAAAAGGTTCAACATCTGGGCTTAAAGTAGAATTCTGAAAAATAATACTCATTTTTACTTAATAATAAAGAGCTAATTGTTAAATAAAGTCACAAACAAAGTATGCATAGTCAATAAGCAGTACATTTTTATCTCAATTTTAAAAAACTTAAAATCTCTTGATTTTGTATTTTTATCTTAAGACCATTACTTTACTCACATCAGATTTCTGTTTTATATAATAGTAAAAGTATTCAAGAAAAAAAGTTCTACCATAAATTTGCAGTGAATAAAACTTTTATAACTGAATACTAACATTTAGAAATTTACTTTTTCATTTCTAATAACATGGGCAAAACATAGAAATTCAACTGATGCAAACTTCTAGTATCCATAAACTTGTCTGTAAGTGTTTGTGGGTTAAATTCCCATATCTCATCAAAATTCACTGAAAAGATCAAGTTAAAAGTTTAACTATACAAAATGTTGCAGTCAGAAAATGAGTCTACCATACAAAGGCTGGTCTCACTAAAACACCTCTTTCATGTTCTCAAGATGATGATTTATGGTACTTGTTAATGATACCAAATGACTCAACACATGTCTGAATTTACTTAAGTGACTCCTCCATTTTATCATATACTTAGTACATTGGATAAATATAAAGTTGATAGAAAAGTGAAAGGTCTATAGAAAGCAGAGTGATAATTGTGATTTTTTCTATGAAGAATGTCACTAGAAGAGGACCTCTGCTTGAAGACCTTTATAAAGACTACATTATTTTTTTAAAATTCCAACCTAAGCTGTGGTCTTAAAGAGACTTAGCATGATTCAGCATAGTTTATTTATATTTTGCTTGCTAGAGAAAAAGTCAAAGCTTACATCGACCAAAATTTATTATCTAAAAATAGTAGCTTGAGATAATAAATTGTGGAAGTAAAAACAAAAACAAAGTTCAAATGGTTCTTGATAGGGAAAAGGAAAATAATGATGGTTTTAACAGTAAAGTTAGGTCTAAATAAATTACTTTTAGACAAGTGCAGGTAATATTAAATAGTTTTGAAACTCTGACTGTTACTAAGAGAGAGAAAAATTGAAAATAATGGAGTTAACATTTTCCAACAATGAAAATTTATTTCTGATGAATACTCACCAGAGACTCAATGAAGAAGAAGAAACCACCACATGATGTAGATAGTGTGCAACAAAGGTGTGAGGGGGTATCCACATGCCAGCCCGAGCAAAGTCTTTGAACAGGCAATGGAAGTTAGCAGCTAAAGAGTGAGCAAGTTGATGAAAGAACACCTGGAAGCACTGACGTGCATCCCCATCCAAGAAGGAATGTGCTAAAAAAATGAGCTGTCTGGGCCATCCAGTGAGGGTAATGGGAGAAAGATCATGAGTGTATGAAGGATTTCATGAAATGAAGAGATGGGATCTGGAACCATGAAATGAAGAAATATAGGCCAAATAACAAAAGACTGCATGGATAGGACAGAGGAAGAAATCTGGATCTGTATGGAAATAAAGATGAGAAATGGAAAGAAGATATAAATGGACTGTCATTCTAATGCGTCACAGACTTTTTAGGGAGAAAACCATGATGGGAGCAACAGAACAGAATGCAGGGAGAATTGATGGCACACACATCAAAACATTTGCAAGACCCCAGGCAAAAAAGGAGGATGAAGAAAGTTTTAAGGGAACAGGAAGCCAAAGGTTCAAATGACAGAAGGGTAAGGGCATGTAAAACAACAATAAGGGCCTAGTCAGGAAGACTAGAAAGATAGGAATGGTGAAGGAATGAAAAGATATAGTAAGGACCAGGTAGGAAAAACCTGGCAGAAATAGGAAAACCAGAAAGTACCAGAGAGAGCTGCCTGGAAACCAGCAATAGTCAAGACAGATAAGATCTAGTTGAAAAGCCATGTGGAGAACTTCTGGAGACAGGAAACAGAAGGACGAGAAGGGGAAAGGGAATAATGAAGTGACCAATGGCAAAAACCCTTCTATTTCCACTAGGGAGGATGATGCAAACAGAATTAGCAAGGAAGAAGGCTACACATGAAGAAAGTCCAGATAACTGTGCAAGGGACCAGAAAAATCCCATAAGTGAAGCAGGAGTGAAAATATGACTGGATGGAAGAGAGAAGTACAATACAGAAGAACAGACGAGGAGAGGAGGATGTCAAAAGGTTCAACAGAAGAAACCAAGATTGAGCTGGCAAAGGTGCCACCAGAAGGGCCTGACAAAGGGTGTACCAAATGAGGGAGAGAATACAAGAGAGGAGATGAACAGGGGTAAACATGCAGGAAGAGGTTAGACCAGTCCTGACTGAATGCATTCATCACTAGTAAAAATGGGTGCAGAACAGGAGACCACAATGCCACTGAATGGTGAACTGGGTAAATTTCACGCTGCAAAAGCAATTCTAAAACTGCTTCTGTCAGATGCTGGTAGGTCACGGGATCTCGAAGAGGAGGGACGAAAATGGAGCAAGAAGAAACGGAGGATGGGGAAAGAAACTGGATAATGAATCCCGATAGAACCTGTATTACCCATTGATCATCTATGAGGGGATGCCAGCGAGGAAGGAACTCTAATATCCGAGCTCCCACTGGATCTGAACCTTCGGGATAGTCACCGGTACTGTTGGAGATGGGAGATGTGTTGTCGAGGGAATCGACAAGAAGAAGTACCCAATTAGAAGGAATGGGTAAGGGTTGGGAGGATGAGGGACAGGACTTAGAGCATAACAAGTTGAATAATAGTTTTAATAGCAAGTCTGTTTGATTTAAAGATAAACGAAGCAGATTAAAGAAAACATACAAGTTGGTATTGTTCTAATGCTGGGAGTATGAGTTGAGGGTTTATGTTGAAATGGAAGACTGTGATATAACTAGAAGTAGTGGAACATGATTACATTTAGAGAACAGTGATAATAGGAATTATCTTGAAATTCCAGTTTGACAGTGATTCTTTATACAAAGGATGAGATACAGCTTGTTGTGACATTAAATATGTGTTTTAGAATCAGAAGGTTTAAGGGTATTAAGATTTTAATTGGCAATTGTTATTGGCCAGTTGATCAAATAGATGATGAAACTGAGAAAAGGTCTGTTACTAAATTAAAATAGGATACCGCAATAATTGTAGGATACTTTAATTTTATAAACATTGATTGAAACTTTATGGAGTCAAGTACTGAGGAAGAAAGTATTTTGAAATGATTCAAGAGGGTTTTATATCAATGACCATGGAATCAACTAGAGAGGATTCTATTTTAAATGTAATGTTAATTAATAATTATTAATAAGGAATGTGGTTACAAGAGCTGAAGTAGAGGGAACCTTTGGAGAAGAGTGATCATTGCATAATTAGGTTTGATGTTTTGTTACATGTTGGGTAAAATAAACATGAAATTTTAAGTTTTTAATTTTCAGAAAGCCAATCTTGATATCACAACACAAGATTTATCACTAGTGGATTATGATAATGAGTTAACATTGGTGTGGAACAGATTTGGGAATTTCTTAAAATACATTGCTTTAATACAATTATGTTAAATGTAAGAAAAATTTTTAAATAAAGATTGTGTCCCTTGAGGATGATAATGGAAGCAAGGTTTGAACACCATTAATAACAACCTTTTACTTTCTCCCATCCAATCATCCTTTTTGTGTGATAATCTAAGTACACTGAGCATGGTCTAGTGGTTAGCATGAGAGATTGTGCATCAGCAGGTTTATCTTTGGTATTTCTTTACTGCAGAAACAAAATCTCTCAAAACTTTGGGTGTGTAATAAAGATGGCAGTCAAATCTTAATATTATGTGACACAAAAGTATTCAAACAGGTCTGGAGTCTATGTACACTACAAGTCTAAGTACACTAAGACCACATCCTTTCCCTTATCCAAATAATAAGTAATATCCTCAAAAAAGTTACCATATTAGTAAGGCAAGATATTCATGTATCAAAGAAAGTAATTATAAACTACAGAAGAACATTGATTATTTGGCAGTTTTTTGTTAGAGTTAATAACTAGTGGAATAATTTGTACTTAGATATATATATATATATATGTGTGTGTGTGTGAAATTAAAATATTATGAATATGATGTTTTTCGAGTTCTTGATTTTACAAGTGAGAGGTAATTTTGATAGGCCTAATATAATGGTCTTTGGTAATGTAGCTTGTATTTATATTTTCATGAAATATGGAATGTAAGCTTAGTTAAGTATATCACTTCTTAAAAAAGCATCAAACCATGGTGCAGTGTTGGGTGGTCTTTGCAAACAAGTGGATGAGGAGTGTCCCAATTTTCTGAACATCACTGTCAAAGAAAAAAGTATTCTAATTTAAGCCAGCCAACTTCAACAAACATGTAGTTGTACTGTACTGTGAATCTGTAGTTTCATCTCTTTGTAAGATCAAATGAATGATAATGATATATATGTATATACTTGTATGTGTCCTTCATTTAGAATTATTAAATACTGGTGTTAACGTTAGTCTATTGTAATAATACTAGAAAGTGGTAGTAAATCTAATACTATTAATACTAGTAAGTAGTGTTAGCTACTATAGTAGTGAGTACGTAGCTCTAATACTACTACTACTACTACTAAAGCAGAGCCACCAAGTACATACTATATAATACTAATAATATTAATGGTGATATTACTTAATAGTATTGATAATAATAATACGCATACGTAATTACTCCAGGGTTTATAAGGTGAGACGATTCCTGACAAGTAGGATCTTAATCTAGCATATATTAATACAGGTAGAATGCTGTAGTAATAATATTGTGTATATAGATACTCCTACCAAATTAATTTTCTGTTCCAAAAGTTCTCCATCGCAAAACAAGGACTGTTTTTCATTAGTTGAAGTCATCCTTCATCGGGTAAAACGTTGCCTTGAATCGATTATACGTAAATTACTTAAATTAAATAATCTCATAGAAGTTGTAGAACTTTGTACACATAAAAATGAACTTTTGCTTCGAAGGTCAAACTTTCAGTAACATGCCTCACTTCTATTAACCAGAAGCTGCCATGTTTACCTTGCAAGTGGTGACCTCTTCCGGTATTACAATAAGAAAATAGCTTACCCTTAATTTCATCTTATATCTTCTGTAAATATTATTATTGAGATTGTTTTGCAGAGTTTAAATACAACAACAATACTTTCATTTGTTTGTTGAACTTATTTCATTCTAAGGAAGAACAATAAACCATCTGGCTCAACTAGGCTATTACTTTTACTACTATCACCTTACTCCAAACTATATATAATATAACAAACACACTTGCCCTTAAGAAATATAAAAACCTTAAATCAATCCTATAATTTTTCAGTTAATTTTCGATTCCCTTTTAAACTCTATTAAAAGTTTTATCCTCCATTACTGGAGATAAAGGCCGTACCGATGTTCGCTTTGTTAGTTAATCGGGCACTCTGCAACCCCTTCTAGTTGGCGCTCTGTGCGCATGCAATAGCCCAACTGGAGACAGTAACTCGTTTCATAAGCCAATTACCCTGTTATAAATATAAAACTGTTTTAACTGAAAGTTAGCATATCTTTTTCCAAACCTTAAACTCATGTTATATTCTCTTCAAAATATAGCAAAATGATAATAATAAGAGGCATTTATCTTACTCACGGGCTTACAAACAACGCTAAAATCTGGGGTTCGATCCCCCACGGTAGACACAGCAGATAACCTAATGTGGCTTTGCTCTAAATAACAAACAAACAAACAAACTTATCGGAAGTTAATATTGTTGTAGGCTGTATTTAATTTATTATAGATATTTTGTATTGTTCGCTAGAGAGTTTTAGCTTGACGTAATAATAATATGTGATGTCTAGAAACATCTTGAGTGTCTAGATTTGATGTAATGTATCGAATTTTCAAGAGAGTTGTGTGTATGTATGTGTGAGGAGATTGTATTGAAAACAGAAGAATGAGTTAGTTGTTTAATTAGCGAGTCACCCAGTCAGTCAGTGAATTAATTAGTTAGTAAGCCAGTTTAATGGTGTAAATTTGAAATTTGTATCTCAACAAAATAGACAGTTTGCAAGTCACTAAATGACTGTTTAGTTTTATTTGCGAGTGTGGCCTATCAACGGACATACCCCGTAGAATGTGTACATTACAATTTAAAAAATGAGCTGTTTTTGTTATCATCAAGTGGACTGTACTTTGAGTAATTTTTACTGAATAGTCATAAAGAGCCTGCCTACCAATAGAAACTGCTACAACAATTGAATCAGAAGTGGGATTATTTTGGTAAGCATAAATCAGTGTTGTAAGCTATATATTTTTTAATTTGCTTCTTATCTAGAGAGAACTGTGGGTCAATGATGATAACATTATGCTCAGAAAGTTAAGAATGGCCTAGAACTTCTAGAAAACTCTAAGGATGTGATGCAAAGTCTTGTTATAAGGATATGGTGTAAAGTTCTAATATATTCGAAGGTGAATTGTGTAATATAGTTCTGTGATGTGCTAGTTTTAGTTGAATTGAAATTAGATATAAAATGAGTTGTTTCAAGATGAATTTGTGTCAGCTATCATGCTTCTTTGTACAAGTAAGTTGATTTTTAGGTTGTGTAGAACAGTTAGGGTGACTGAAAATGTAGGCCTATAAGTTACTATAGTGCTTGAGCTTTTAATAACATTAAAAGAAGAAATAGATAAAATTGGTTTTGTTTAAACAGAATGAACATTTTAATTATTTCAACCAGATAATTCAATTTTAGGAGTTTATGTAAAGTCTTGTTCTAAGGATATGACATGAAGTTATTTAATAACATTCTGTGAGGCGTTAGTTAGAGCTGAGTTGAAGTTAAATAGATAGTTAGTTGTTTCAATAGTAAGTCTGTGTCAGCTATCGTGCTACTTTCTACAAGTAAGTTGATTTTTACATTGGGTAGTACAGTTAGAGTGGTTGAAAACGTAGGCTTACAAGTTAGAACAATGACCAAAAATGGGGAGGTTTTTCAGCTGATCAAAGAGAGAGGTTACATGACTGCTCATGGGAGATATCTTATATAACAGACCTCATGATTTAGGCCAAACAAGTAATATATCTAATAAGGTCGATACAGGATATGTAGCCTCAATACATCAGTTAGCCAGATGACTCAAATTTGCAAAACAGGCTGAGATTCTCAAAGAGATAGAAGCCAGGAAAGAACACGAGTAATAAAGCTGAATATTATTCCATGGATATCATCTATTGTACTTCTTCTGAAGAAGGATGGATTCACAAAGTTCTGCATAAACGTCTGGCAGATGAATAATGTTACAGAGAAGGATGTTTATCCACTTTCAAGAATTGACTACTTTGAATGCTTAATCTTTAAAATGACTTCCAGCATTGGATCTGAAGAGTGGATAATTAGCAAGAGCAAGTCGATGATGTAATTAAAGAAAATACAACCTTTACTGCAGGAAATGAGCTGTGACAATTTTCTGTGTGATAATATGGATTATGAAATATATCTGCTACATTTTAACAAATAATGGAGGGTGTGTGGACAACTTTGAAATACATTTTTCATTTAATTGGATGGTAGAATCACACATGAAAATTCCAGAGATGGTGCTTGTGATGGACTAAGAATGTACTTGATCAGAATCTCAGAAAATATGAATTGTTTTGTCAACAGATAAGTTTTCTAGGGTAGATAGTCACTGGAGTATTTGTTTAGAACTGACCAACACGACAAAACTTATATGAGATAAGATAATTCCTTAGACAGTGCTCTTACTACCATCATTTGTCAAATAGTTCTCTGATATAGCTTTTTCCTACAAATTCCTTGAAAAAACAAATACATTTTGTTGGACTGCTAATTATCAACAGGCATTCAACAAACGGAAGAAATATTTAACCAATACTCTTATATTAATATACCCAAGTCTTGAAATTCCACTTCTATTAGATACAGATGACAGTGATTTTTCAGTGAGAACAATGTTATCACAAGTACAACAGACGAAAACAGTGTGATGATCTATCATAGCAAGGCAATGAATATTGCAGAAAGGGGGTATTATACAACTAAAAAAAGATGCTATGTGTTGTTTGAGCTTTAAGTCATTCCCATAATTACCTATATGGAGAAAGGTTGATATTCCATTGATCATGCAGCAATGAAGTGGCAGGTGATTTATCATAATCCAGAAGGGCAGATAGAAAAATGGCTCCAAAAACCTCAGGAGTTCAATCTTAATATTCTGTAATGCCCTGGAGGAAGTGTTGTTAAATTATCCTGAAGACCTTATATTAATGCAAAATGTAAACACTGTGAAAAGAAGAAACATAAGATAGTAAAGACAACCAATCTACATTACAACAAAGTAAAGTCCAGGATGGGATATCCACAAGTAATTATGAAGAACTAATATGGCCCAACACTCAAATGAAAAGTACTAAAGCAAAAGATACGAATTTGAAACCGATTATTCAGCCAATCGCAAAAGTTCAGAATGAATTTTGTAACAAACATTCATTCCTATATAGCTCAAAGACAAGGATGCACTGGGTACAGTGAAATTAGTTATGCCTACAAGAAGGCTTGTTATATCGGAAATGGGAAGATACTAGAAGACAGAAATTTTAACTGCAGCTGTTTTATCCACAGTCACTACAGCCAGAAGCATTTTATAACCTCCACAATCTTCCAACAGTTGGACATTTAGGTGTTAGAAAAACACTGGAGAAAATAATTTAATTCTTATTTTGGGTTGTATGCTGGAAATGTGAGGGAATTGATGTAACTTGTGTGAACTGTGAAAAATGTCCACCAAAGAAATACAAGGGAAATTGAATATTGTGTAGGAGAGATAGTTGCTGTCTATGTGTAATCATGGGAACAAATATATCATGTTGGTGATGGACTATGTCACCAAATGTTCCTAATTGCAAAACAGAAACTTTGCAATAAAATTTATCAATAAATTCATTTCAAGATTTGAGGTTTCTATGAAACTTTATACAGTTTAGAGAAAGATATTTGAAGCAGCCTTATTTGAAATGAAAAAGAGCAGCATGCCTTGTGACTGTGAGGACACAAAGTAGCTACAGCTTATTTTATATGTCAATAACCAAAAGCCTCAACTTCTAATTGCAAGAACAATCTTTGTTCATTCATTAACCACTGTACATGTGCTCCCCTTCATGTCCAGGCCACTATAAAACTTTTTCCAAGTACTTCTTCCCAGTAGCGGATCTAGGATGAGTCGTCTGGATGAGCACCATATAATTTTAGCATACATCATTTATATGATGCAGCCAGACGAAACATCAAACTTAAATATGATATTATAAATTATTGGCCTGTAGCTAGGAGAGGCAAGAAATAAAATATTTTACTTAAATTATTTATTGTCAAAAGAGGCACATTTTAGAGCAAAAGGGCACAAAATTATGAAAAAAGGTAGCCCCTCCGGAATTCCCTAGTGTCTCTTCTACCTCTACCAGTGACTCAGTGGCAAGTCTGAGAGCTTTTGACATTAAAACTCTGGTTTCGATACTCATGGTAGGTGCAGCACAAATAACCCATGGTTTAGCTTTGTGCTTAATAATAAAAGAAAC
The DNA here is from genome assembly GCF_000517525.1 of Limulus polyphemus. NCBI lineage: Eukaryota > Metazoa > Arthropoda > Merostomata > Xiphosura > Limulidae > Limulus > Limulus polyphemus. The sequence continues at coordinate 550,183 of NW_013666021.1, read as the reverse complement.
AAACTCCCTTTTTATTTCGCAGTGATGTGTAAAATTTGTTTGGTTTGTTTTGAATTTCGCGCAAAGCTACTCGAGGGCTATCTGCACTAGCCATCCTTAATTTAGCAGTGAAGGACTAAAAGGAAAGCAGCTAGTCATAACCACTCACTGCCAACTCTTGGGCTACTGTTTTACCAACAAATAGTGGGATTAACCATCACATTATAACTCCCCCATGGCTGAAAGGGAGAGCATGTTTTGTGGGACGGGGATTCGAACAAGCGACTTTCAGATTGCGAGTCAAGCGCCCTAACCACCTGGCCATGCCAAGCCAGGTGTAAAAAAGGCTATAGACTTCCTGGCAAGAATATCACTGAATTATACATAAGACACAAATATGAAGCTCAAATTGACTTTAAGATAATACTTTATAGTCTGCATTATATAACAAATTTAAGTTACGTTTTGCCATACCTCCTGAACCAAACAGAATATAAAAACATAATTAAGACAAATAATCTTATATCTATTTTGCTGCTGCTCTTCAAGCCCAAACAGAAGTTATATAATCAGCTACAATAGGTTAAGTAAATGGTTAAATATGAATATAAGTACAGTTCAACTTCTGGGTACCATAGTGACTATTATAAACGTATACTTAGTACTACATTATTTCTGTTCTTATTTTATTTATGTTTTCAAATTTTATTTGTTATTGTTTTTGGTAAGCACACAAAGGGCTACCTGAGCTTCGCCCATTGTATTAATATTGTGGTATTCAAATATCCAGAAAAGGCAGTTTCCAGAAACTTTTTGCAGAGAGTAAAATGATCATGGACAACAAAGAAAATTGAAAAAAAAATGTAAAAATATTATAAAAATTTAACTTACTGTCCAGTATAGTTAACTGGCTGCTGGGGCAGAAAACAGGTAACGAAGCAAAAAGGCTACACAAAACGAAAACAAGATCCAGAATAAGATCTATAGACATCCAAATATTCCATTTTAAAGTCAGATTGGAGCATAATACTGTATCCCAAAACTTTTAGTTACCTATAACAACAATTTTCAAAATAAGCATATTCAAAGGAGACCAAATTTAGCTCAAACTGGTACATCTCTTGGAATGAATACGCAGTGCATCATGGTACAAGTGACTGAACTGACGCAGAATGCATAGATTACTTTCTTTCCCTTGATGCAGGAATAAGATTCAAGAGGATCTCAACAAGGTGAACTAATGACACCCAAAAGAACGGCATGCTGCCACTTGCACTACAGAGATGTGTCAAGTATGTGTGAGATATTCTTGTAATGGATAGAAATATGTCACTGTGGGTGATGCTTGAATGATTTAGGATTCATATCCTTCAATGAAGTGATGAAAATCACAATATTTTCTAGTTGTTTTCCTTCCTCAGGGTGGCTTGTATAAATCCAGCCATAAATCCTTTCCAAATTAGCATTGTAAATGTCTCGTATAATATAGGGTCTCAGAGTACTATTGACTTAGGGCATTTAAACATAGAAGAAATATACCCTTTTGCAGTTATTTCTCCTTTTATACAGAGGTTCCTCAATCCTATACTGGCATTTACCAGGAATGCCTAAAAACATATAAACTGTTTCGATGACGAGGAATCCACTTTGAGACTAATAAACAAACTGTTTGAAAGAGGCGAAGCCGCACAATACAATACTGTTGAACTAGTAATAGTGCTTCCACGATATCTCGATTGCTTTTCGTACATAACCTGGTCAAAAACACAAACAACCTCATTAAGCTTTAAGCTATCCTTAGCTTTGATCATTTGACAACAAACTTCATACACAGCTGATATATTGGTTGTTGGGACATCAGTGTTTTTGACTACTGATATGTGCCGAAGCTTCTGCATATGCCAAGTTTATTGTGTCTGTTTGATGAGTTAACACACAGCTTTTTTCACACTGGTGGCTTCTAATTTCCATCTGCACTTTCTACGACAGCTGATTTGTGGTATGTCTTCTTCGTTAAACGTTTTTGTAACTTTCACGAGTTGTTGTTGTATCTTGGCTGCTTCAAATAAGGTGATCCACAAGTCTATATGCTGCAGTATCACAAGGTTAATCATAATCATGTTATGCAACTTTCATGAGTTGTCTTTGTACGACTATATGTAACTGCATTGGTCTTAGACCATACATAAGCATCATCATTTGTTGCCGTAGTTATTTACATATGAAAATAAGGAAATATGATTCAACTAAATATAATCATCATTTGCTGTGGTTATTTACATATAAAAATAAGGAAATGTGATTCAACTAAAAATAATTTGTATTTGCTAGCAAATGGTTGTTATTTGCATATTGTGGACTGGTTTTAAATATCAAAGTATAAATTGTGGATGCACAGATCAACCTACCAGATGGTGTCCAGGGATAAACATTCAATCTGAGTACTTTCGAGCCTCAATTCAAATAACTTTTATATAACTTGGAAAGACTACATGCTATTTTAAATTTTCTTCTTCTATCATATATCACGAGAGTATTTTTATACAGTATCAGAAGTGCCAAGAAAAGTTTGTACTTGATTTTTCTCATTTTCTTTTCCGTTTGTTTTTCCGCAAAGGAGTAGGGTTAACAAATACTTATAACTTAGGAAAAAAATCAAGTTATAAAGCTGATTTTGCTTTGAATTAGACTAGAATAACGTATAGTTAAGGTGAATCCAAAGATTATTTTGTCATTAGCCCATCTTGTGGAGTAACAAAATTTACTTCTGTGATTGTCAAAAACAGACAAAACAATCGGCAGTTTTCGACAAAGATTATCCTTTTTGTCATCGGAATAGTATTATATATCTTTATGTTTTTACATGGTATAAAACAATGTTGTTTGACTTGTGTTATTTTAGAGAATGTTAGCTTGCATTGCGTAATTACATGGATTTTCGATTATCATCCCTTGGGCACTTATTTGTTAAATAATTATCTCTCAGCTTTTCAGCAGTTTATCATGTCACAATGTATATTTATTTTAACCTAGAATTACGTTTGGTCATTCCCAAGTGGTATACCCTACTTACACTGGCTTATAAACTAAATAAATACCGTGATCGGAATGTGAACCAGAGTATTCACGGTTCGCGTTCCATTGCAGTAGGCCCGGCATGGCCAGGTAGTTAGGGCGCTTACTCGCAATCTGCTGGTCGCGGGTTCGAATCCCCATCCCACGAAAGATGCTCGCCCTTTCAGCCGTGTGGGCGTTATAATGTGACGGTCAACCCCACTATTCGTTGGTAAAATAGTAGCCCAAGAGTTGGCGGTGGGTGGTGATGACTAGCTGCCTTCCATCTAGTCTTACACTCCTAAATTAGGGACGGCTAGCGCAGATAGTCCTCGTGTAGCTTTGCGCGAAATTCAAAACAAACAAACAAACAAACCATTGCCGTAACAACGTGTTCCTCGTTTTAGAGCTGTTTGTGCGCTATAAGTGTGACGGTTAAATCTCATTTCCGGTCAGGTAAAAGTAGCTCAAGAGTTGGTGGTGGGTGGTATTTATTAGCTGTCTAGCCTATCAGTTAAAGATTTGTTAGGGCTATGTACAAGTAATCCTTGTGCAGATTTGCGCGAAAACCTCAAACAAAGTCACTAAACTAAAATGTTATGGTTTTGTGTTAAAAGAAATAGTCTCCTTGGCTTTATGTGGACGCCATAAATCATATTCAACAAATAACGAATGAAAGGGAATTTTTCTTTATTTTCGCTATTTTTGAAGGGTAATTACATTGTTTAAAGAAGCTAAAGTGACTTTCTAGTAAGGATTATTACTGAGACATGGAGATATCTCTTTAACAGACGTCTATGTATTCAGTTGATAATAAGTTGCCACCAGAATTGCCTTATAACGTCTCCAGTTAGGGGTGCCACAACTAATTATAGACTACACAACCCTACAAAATGTGCAACGTACTGTCTATTGTGGTTATATACATGTGTATCTGCAGTTAGCAATCGAGCATAACAATTGATTTGAAATGTTTCACTCGTTGTCAAGGTAACACGCGCAACGCTATCAACGTCTCTCGTATACCGGTGTTCGCCGGTTTGAATGAAGTCAAATGATTTGTATTATTCTTATTTCGGGTTCTCGTTTAAAATCGGTGCAATAATACCTTTCTAGAAGAAAACAACGAAGTTTTTGAACCGTTGATAATAATGATTAAAAACAAATAAATTCTACTTGACTCGTATGATACCGAACTTCAATGAAGGTAAGAAAACAATATCATTTTTAAATTATAGTTGACGTACTTGATAAATACCTTTGTGTGAATGTGTAGTAACACAGGGATTCCCAAACGTTCTCAGCTCAAGATACATTCGCATCCTGACTGAGGCCCTCCGATGAATCTATAGGTACTCTCCTCCCCAGAGACTCAGCGGCAAATCTTAAGGCTTATAATGCTAAAACCTATAGTCCATATGCAACTTTATGCTTAACAACAAACATTCAAACTATAGATACCGAGTCCCTCTGACACTTTCCGGCCTCTTTACATGGATCTGAGGCCCCCAGTTTGGGATTCCCTGTATTAACAGATAGCTGGTATTTGTTGCGAGCAGAACCGAAAAATGAATTAAAAAAAAAAGATTCATAGGTTATAAAGCTTAATCTCAAGTACAGTTTTATACATAAATGTGTCCAGTGAAATCAAAACAAAGTACCAAAATCAAACTGCAGTCCCGAATTCATTTGGTTTGTTTGTTGTATTTCGTTAAAAACTACTTAAGAGCTATTTGTTCTAACTGTTCATAATTTTCTAGTGACAGACCAGAGTAAAGTAGCCAGTGAATACTGGCAACCGTCAACTTTGGGGCTACTCTACTCTAATTTTGGGATTTCACCGCTACTGATATATTGAGCCCAAGATCCCAAATTACAGGACGCGATTTTGCGGTAAGGGGACGCGAGCCATAGACCCTGGGATTCATAATCCCACATGGTCATCTCAGGCAGGCCCAGGAGGTATCATAGTCGGACGCTGAAAACTATAAAACAAAATAGTGAAAGAGCTTTGAAGAGTTATTTCTAGAATACACTAATTAAAATTAGTTATTTTTGTTTTTTGCGGTAATGAGCACGAGCCAAGGGATCCCGAAGCTCACAAGGTAGAAGGATCAAACCTGGCACATATGGTTCATGTTCCATGAGCGGGCGTTTCAACGTGTTTTCTTTTCAGTTATGGACCCCCTTTGGGACAGCTATAGAAGTAATTTAAGATAATAGAGGTGCTTGATTGGTACGCTGGGGTCTCTGTGAATTATGGGGAGCTATGAATCCTCTCTGAGGGTACTTTATGCTAGTTATTACTGAAATAGTTAAACAATCCGTTAGTCTCCAACATTCTCATTGAGTCTTGTAATGTATAAAGTCTATTTACCCCTTAAAAAGGAGCAGTAAGACAATATGTACGTCAACTGCAGGCCGATTTGTTTCAGGTTTGTATTTAATAGACTGTAATCTGATCTGTAGTTTCTCGTGTTGAATAGCGAATCCCATGCGTGACCCATCGAGAAACTGCATTTTTGTGATAGATCAACCTTGTTACGCCGATGATAATATATACTATATAAGAGTGGAACGAAAAGTTGACTAAATAGAACTGAAAAATAAGCAACCTCAAACACTTATTCGTTCATGGAAAAAGTGTTTGTGTATAACCTGTAAGGATGGGCGGGCATTAGGTACTTTTCTACCAAAGGCAAGGTTTTAAAACACCTCTCCTGGCAAACATATTACATGAACAAAATTTCAAGGCGCAACTCAATCTACTAGAGTTATGTTGGTATGAAAAGTTTCAGTTACACTTTCTTATTTGTTACTCTGTTTGTTGTTTCTCAGCAATGATATAACTAATTTTTATTGAATGTTATCAAACTATCTAAATTCGATTTAATTTCCTCAGTACTGTGTGATAAGCTAACTTTTTAGTTTATTAGATGTGTCTTACGAATTTGATTGTTGTTGTTATGCACAAAGCTACACAATAAGCTATCTGTACTCTGCTCACCACGGTTTCGACATACCGCTGTGCCACTGGGAGGGGTGGGGGTGGGTGGGTCGTGTCTCATAAAATTGCAAGTTACATTTACAATTATTAAAAGAGTAAAAATTAAATGTTCTTCTAATATGATTTTAAAATATTTTGAGTTTTACAGAGTATATTTCTTAGTATTACTGTTTCTGCACCCTAAACAGAACTTGTACAATAAATAAAAAAAGGGAAGTTTTCAAATCAATGCCACTGTTATCATTAAATGCTACATATTGCGCCAGAATGGAAGTTACACCTTGTGAATTATGTTTCTAACTGAATGTACCCTGATATGGCGTCCATTGGGGCTGGGAATACCATATATTTGTCTTAGACCAAGTACTCTATGAATGCCACGAACCACAATCAACAGATAGCAGTCACCTACTTGTGTTGTGGGTGACTGTTTTTCTGGTTCAGTTGTTGATCGACTATTTCATTGGTTTGAAGGCGGTTTCACATTCTGTTAACGACTTCTTGAGACAGTTTTAGCTAATTCACACAGCCTGTTATCATTGGATAACTTCGATTTATCTAGTGGCGAATCATCCATGTATCTAATTTGAAGCCTAACTTTAAACTTTGCGTTTAACATCATAGTGACAAAATTATACATAGATTAAGCCGAATGATCAGTTACTTGTATCTCAGATCACATGACGAACCATCAGGAGCCTGATTTGTATAAAAATGAGCTGAGGGAGTGATTGAAACTGTTTTATAGCTCTTTAACGTTATCACAACTAAAAATGCATTATATATTCCAAATATACATAAACTGTTATTTTTTGCAGTGTGATTGTGGCAGTATAGTATTATATCTTATGTATTGACACAGAGTATATGCTAGGTTGTTATAATGAGCAAAATATAAAACGTTTATTTTTTTGCTACTTTAAATTTATTATGTTAATTGAAATAAATTCACCAATGATTAATGAGTAGTTTCACCATGGTCAAATCAATAACATCGCTTCAGATTTTCAAATGATGATGTTTAGGAACATGAAGAAATAGCACAATTAAATATACAAAGAACAATAGACAACTTAATAACTTAAATCGAACGAAACTTTAGAATATTGGCATGCTAGAATATATAATTTCCTTCGGCTTTGCACGTGAAATTCGAAATGACAAACAAAATATTTATGATCCTAAAATTTTTTCAAGGATTTAAAAATATTTAGAAATATTTATGAAAATGTTTTGCCATTGCAATTATAAGTGTATTAACACCAGAGAAAGATAATATTTAAGTTGATTGAACCGCAATGGTGTCTTTCATATATTAAACATTGTGACAGGCTTTTTGTGTATTGCTACTCGTGTTAATTTCATAAAAGGCGCATGGATAAAGACAATTATATAAACTACATTAAAATTATACATTGAAAGGCTTGTGTGATCAGATTTTCTCACACGTTTGTAGAGCACTAAATTCATTTGCATGAGCAAAACACGCTAATCATATGATGTGTTCAATGACTGTTTGAGCCATATGATTGTAGAAATATAGTCATATCATGGGTATAGCATGTAATACATGGTGTCTGAAAAATCTGGAATCATAGGTGATTTGCAGCTTTTCTTAATTTCAGATACGTGACTGATTATGGTGCTGTCAAAACATACGAAGGTTGAGTTAATCCTGCTGTGTGGTAGAGAAAGTTGGTCCCAGCGGAAGTTTGCTGCCGAATTTAATGCACGCCATCCAGAGACAGAGAAAAACATCACTCACAGTGCTGTTGGGAAGTTGTTAGCTGTAAGGAGACTGGTAGTGTGGACCATTGACAATGACACGAATATGCTTCAGAGTGTTCAAAGATAATGGAAATACTTTTTCCAAACTTGTTTCGAATTACAAGGACAGCAAGTGGATCACATTCTGTAAAATTAGTTGATGTGTCTATGTTTCCAAATGTTTCGGACACCCCGTATAATGAAATGAGAAAGAGCAAGAATCTTTCTGTTTTGAAAAAAGCGGGGATATTAAATACCTTTTCTTTGGCTGTTGCTCAAAGACATTTGTCATCAGGCTCTATCACTAGTGGCAATCAAAAGGTAAGACTTATGAAAATAGAAAAAAATGTAGTCAATGATTGAATAGAGATACAACGATTGGACAGGCTTGTAGATTCCTATAGACGAATTTCTTTAACACTGTTCAGGAGACTGACTGTCTCCTACCCTATCATGCGAAATACACTATAAAAATGTTATGGTAATCGGTAATCAGTAAATAAAACACTTATATTACCTCTAAACAGTGAATGGCTGGAAGCATGAGATGTGACCAGATAAGTCGCGTTTCACTTTTTCTATATTAAAGGTGGAGTAAAAATGTAAATAAAACTCTCTCGGCTCCTGGGGGTGCTATACCGGGAATGCATAGTACTGTAGGTGTGTATTAGAATAAATTCTGTAGCAAGTGTAAGGTCTTCTGGTGCTCTTAGAACGGCGAATAAAATGTAAGGTGTGCCTGAAGATTATTGTTGATCGTGTCCATCACACAATACTATTTCCATTCTGACGGACAAAGAAGACAATACAACAATTCATCGCTCTCGCATTGTTCGAAATAGGTTTAGAGAGTGTGAGAATTAGTTCAAGTATTGTTCTTGGTCAACACAAACATATCTTAATAACTTCGAACATCTTTGTGGTGAACTTAAAAGTGTCATTGGTCATCTTTTCTGTTCTGACGTCTGTGAACCAACTGCAGATATAACTTCTCTTCGGTGAATGAGTTATCAGCAAATAAAACGTCTTTAGCATTTTGGGAAGTTTTTTTTTTCTTACGCCGAATCAAGACTATTATCGCGTTACATGGGATTCTAATAAATTGGCCAGTTAGTGTATACACAGATTTTGCACACAAAATACCAGGTGTTATGAAAGGTGGAAACAGCAATGTAAGTGAATCTACGTTTTATTAGGATATTCACAAATATTTCGTGCAGTGTACAGTTTTAGTTGGAACTCAACATTTTTATGATTAACTAACATTTTTCTCGCTAGCAATTCTTCCTGCCTGTTATACCGACAAGAAAACAAAATCGATTTATACAATGCAAGATTTCCCCATGGCAACAAGATTAAAAAACATTTTTTTTTATCAATTCATAAAAAAAATCTGAGGACTATATGTCAATGACGATATTTAATCGGGGCTAAGCATTGACTTCTTGCAATGGTGACTTATTTATTATAAAAAAAGAAATGATTATATTAATAACTGCTGCTCATGAACTATTGATATGTTTTACACAGAAAAGACATGAACAGATAAACACTTTTTGACTTGGATATAAAACAAAACTCACATAATTACTGTAATTAAAAAAACACCTAACCTACAGGGTGTTCAGTAATTATGCTAAGAAAATTGTTTACTTGTATTTCTGAGATAGAAGTCAAGAACCCCAACTACATTATTTACTAGAATTATAGCCCCCCCCCCAGTAGCACAGCGGTATGTCTGCGGACTTACAACGCTAGAATCCGGGTTTCGATACCCGTGGTGGGCAGAGCACATATAGCCCATTGTGTAGCTTTGTGCTTAATTACAAACAATACAATACTAGAATTATATTAAACGTAGGTGTATTAATGCATGCATGGGGACTTTTACGGATAGCACGATACAGTCCAAACAGGAGTTTCAACGTACTAAAAAATTAATATTAGTTACTTTGTTAATATCATTTCCGTAAACCATATATTATAAAAGTAATATTAAATTAACGTTGCTTGTTAATATCGGTAACAGCGTTGTTATAGATATGCTGTGTTCATAGTGTTGTATATATCTTTTATATAGATGAATATTGTTGTAGACAAGCTGTGCTCAAAGTTTTGTTTGTTTATTTTGAATTTCGCGCAAAGCTACACGAGGGCTATCTGCGCTAGCCGTCCCTAATTTAGCAGTGTAAGACTAGAGGGAAGGCAGCTAGTCATCACCACCCACCGCCAACTCTTGGGCTACTCTTTTACCAACGAATAGTGGGATTGACCGTCACATTATAACGCCCTCACGGCTGAAAGGGCGAGCATGTTGGGTGGGACGGGGATTCGAACCCGCGACCCTCAGATTGCGAGTCGAGCGTCTTAGCCACCTGGCCATGCCGGGCCTCAGATGAAGAGAGAGCCAGGTTTCTGTGAGCAAGTTAGGAAAACTTATAACCAAGAAATCTAAAAGGTTAAAAGAGGTGGCTTTGTTTTTTTTTTTTTTTTTTTTGAAGAAGCTGAAGTAGCATCTAAAGAGAACTGGCTTCTAAGATCTCCGGAATGATAAAAATCATGTTTAATAATTTTTCTGTCAGTTCATCACACAACTAGTGTAACGATAGTTGGATAACGTTACTGGGAACTCTTACTAATTGATTAATTGGTTACTTTTCGTGTGGCTGAAATTAAATAAAATATTCAGGTTGTCTACGCTTCGACTGCAACAGTAATTTTAATTTCTCTCTGATTCCTCGCTGTTGTACAATAATCACTTACCTGTCATTTACTGAGAATTAGGTTGACAGATCTTTAATTTAAAGAATACAAAAGTTTTATCCATACACTATCTGCTGAGCAAGCAGAAGTATATATTTAGGTTGTAACCCCTTCTCCTCCTCCACGATGACTTAGCGGAAAGATGAAGACATATAATACTAAAATTTGGTGTTTGATCCATGCTGTGGGCACAGATGAGTTAGTCCTATGTGTAGTTTTGTGATTAACGACGAACTCTTCCTCTCGCTAGATTGTTTTACTAATTCGAAAGTACTTAAAACAGGAAATGATAACATTTAATAGTACTTGTTCGGTTTATTTTAGGCGTAATAAAACACTTCAGACAACCAACTATATAAGCAATCAGAATTGTAAGATTATGTTAGAAACCTTTCCCATAATTCTACATGTCTGTTTAGGGCGCTCGACTCGTAATCTGAGGGTCGCGGGTTCGAATCTCCGTCACACCAAACATGCCAAGTCCAGGATGAGAAAGGGGAAGGGTTGAGCGCGTTGGCGAGGTGTTGTTACGGCCCTATTCTCCACTGGGAGTTTACAGGAATAAAAAAAAACGAGACAAATAAAAGCAGCTCAAATTGTCAAAAGGAACATAATACCAGCATAATTGGAGTAATCCTTTTGTTTTCCGAAATGTAAGAATAATTAACATATAAGCCCCCTCCGGTATCTCAGCATATAGTTTTGTGTTTAATAACGAACTAGAAATATATATATGTAACATAAAATTATAATAAAATATACACATACAGTTATATACAATTATATCGAGTTTAGGATGGTCTATTTTTAATATTTGTGTTAGAGATAGTACCCCAGTGGGGAAGAGACACATTCACTAACTTATAACGCTAAAATTTGGGGCTCTATTCTGGCTGGTTAAACAGAGAGCAGATAGCCTATTGTGTAGCTTTGCGCTACAAGAAAAAACAACAAATGTAGAGAGTTCATTACTGTGCCCCCCAGTGGCACAGAGGTATGTCTGCGGACTTACAACGCTAGAATACGGGTTTCGATACCCGTCGTGGGCAGAGCACAGATAGCCCATTGTGTAGCTTTGTGCTTAATTATAAACACACTCATTACTGTGAAGAAGTGATACTGTGTGAGAAGAAGAATATAATTAAAAAAGGAAAATATTTTTTCAATATATCAAAGACAAGTGTAGTTGAACAGATTTAGGAAATGAAGTAAGCTATATACTTAGATCAGGTTGGATCAGTAATGGATATTAATCACCAAATGATTTCACTAACCTCGCACAAAAGGAATAAATCAAGTCTCTTAAATTGGGTTAGACCTGTAGTAGATCTTACCCACTAGTTTCTAGATTATGCTATTTTTCTCACGAAAACAAAAACAACAACAAAAAAAAACTACAAACAAACAAAAAAGGTCTAAATTAAGTCTCTATATCTGGCTGTACTTTAAGGACTTAATTTACTAGCCGTCAAATTACTTTTCAACAACATGATTTTTTGAATATGTTTATTGCAAATATTAGTAAATATGATAAAAAAAATTGTGAATATATTTTTAGCCGAAGTTTACTTCTTCCAACATTTGGATTAATGCGACTTTATGTCTAACTGGATTGCCAGTAAATCTGTACAATTTCATTTTTTTCATGTAGGCATGGCCAGGTGGTTAGGGCGCTCGACTCGCAATCTGTAAATTCCGGGTTCGAATCCCCGTCACATCAAACATAATCACTCTTTCAGTCGTCGGGGCGTTATAATGTGACGGTCAGTCCCACTATTCGTTGGTAAAAGAGTAGCCCAAGAACCTTCCCTCTAGTCTTACACTGCTAAATTAGAGACGGCTATCGCGGATAGTCCTCGTGTAGCTTTGCGCGAAAACCCAAAACAAACAAACAAATTATTGAGATATTTCTATTTTATGATTTATCTTAGCTCTTAGTGTGTTTACAATTCGCATATCGAACAAGATATTGTTATTATTAGAATTACTTTTCCTACACCATGAAGCGTGAGATCAGAATTTCAAAGTGATGGAATAGAAGCATTAGGAAGGAAAACATATTTAAATATAATAATTCATATAAAAAAAGATAAAGAAACCAGTGTGAATGTTTTAATATTTATTTGAATATTGACTTGTATCGTCTTCTGGATACACAATTATGTCCAAATCTGAAAACATCATTATCATTTGTTACTTCTTTCGTAACACACACGCATACACAAAAGCTTTTAAACTACCCACGTATTTGTTATACACTCTAGTTTAGTATTCTCATAGGTAATTAACCTCTCTTTATTTATCTATCTTACGGTATGTCTAATTTTTAACATCGTCTTGTTTGGCTCGATGTGAACAAACCTGAACATTGTATTTTAATAATGTGTGGTTTAGTTATTTTCATTAAGAAACGGATAAAAATAGAGGTTAATGTAAATATGAAGCTTACGGACTTATATTCCAAATAGACAGAATGCAGATAGCCTACTGCGTAGCCTTGTTCTAAAATAAACAAAGCAAAAATTATCTTTGTTATGAGAAAAGGGGTAAGAACCTCTTCCTAAAGAAATAATATTGAATTAGAAAACAACTGGTTTGGACCCCCAAACAATAGTTACATTATTGTGCTGGTAGTATCATATAATTTCTGATGTTTACTTTGCCCCAGGCTACAGGGTATGAAAGAGTTCTTTTTGTTTCATTTGACTTTTGGCATGGGAATGCATGTGCAAGTAACGACTATTAAATAGACTTCCTGTGTAACTATCTTGCACGCATCTGTACTTGAATTGACGTCTTGGTTCACCTAGCACTGAATCAGGTTCTTTAGGCTCATCAGAGAAGTCGAGTAGCTCAGCACAAGGAACAACAGTCACAGTGGTGGGTGCAGGAAATGGGCAGGACAGTTGTACCGTAGCTGAGTGTTCTTTTATTTCTCAGTTGTTTACACCAGTAATTTTATGTCAGACAAAGGGATAATGCGTGAAGTCTAAATACAGTCTCGATAAGGTAGAAAAAAGCCCAAATTTGCTATTGTGAATAAAAGGTTTGTTGAATAATATATCAAACAGTATATATATATAACTTTAGCACTTCAGGCTTTTGGATTGCTTATCTCTAAAACTCTGACCTAAATTCATAAAGATAGAAGCTCCAGTTTTTCCCGTCGGAACTTCTTCAGTCCTGTTCTGCAATCCCATTATACAAACTTAATAAAACTGTCATTAATATACGTTATTAAAGCCTCACGAACCTATTGTCAAACTGATCTAAATTGCAGAAAAAAGAAATATATGCATGTACAATCTTGATATTAACAGCAAATCTCATTTACCCATCAGGAAAACTTGTAGGATAAAAATATATTAATCACAGTTAAAGAAATTGATAATTCATATATTTTGGTAGGTAAACTTCCTTAGGTATTATTAGTACAGTTCATTTTATAACACAGTGGTCCATATATGTTCTGATAATGTTTATTATTTTCAACTAACAAGTGCGGATTACCATTTAATATACATTAAAATGGACCAGCTCATTTCTTGTACGTAGATGCGTAAAGTATTTACAAGCGTTACAAATTTTTAAAGTATATTTTGATTGTTAAACTAAGCTCTCTTTCAGAGATAGTTGTGTTGGCACGATAAGAGCAATATACATATTTATACAAGAAGTAAGATTGAAGTTCCCTAGTGAGTTAGAAGTAAGTTTACGGCCTTACAACTCTTAAATCCACGTTCGTTCCCCCGTGGTGGACAGAGCGAAGCTATTCTTTTGTGTAGTTTCACGCTAAAATAAACAAACAATAAAACTAAACATAGGTACAATATATTCAAATTGTTCTTGCGGTTATCTGCACTTCACATCTTCCCAAAACACACACATTAATGACTACAGGTAGTTGGACGTATGCTTAACAGTTTGTTTAAATTTTAATCAGGAATAAATCACTAATTTAGTTTTGTTCGAATAGCTTTAATTTTGTGGGTTAGACATTTAATACAGAACACACTGCTATTACTTCCTTAATTATGTGTCGTTTTCACGGTATTCTCATTATCGTGATGTTTTCTGATGTTCGTAATATTATGTATATTCTACTTTAATATCCTATGATGTTGTTGTCTCTTCCAGTGTATTCAAATGAAATGTGATGTTTATCAAAATGATATTAGTGAACAATATCATAGAAGATAAATAATCAGCGAGTAATTAAAATTGAAATATTCAAAATATATACTATAGTAATAGAGTTAGACAAGCTTTCTCGATGTTTACGATAAATGGTTATTCGTTATCCTTAAGTTCATAATAATTCAGCGCCTAATCTTTATTTCCGAGATTGCAGACTCCAATTATATGACGCGGATAACGAATTATATATATATATATATGTGTGTGTGTGTCAAGTCTCGTGAGCATTAAGTCGCTTGTCGCAGAAAATGACAACAAAAACAAACAAAAAACTTGAAATATGTGATAAACTTTTAATGTGTTTAGCAGAAAAATATCCTTTTTGCTTGGTCAGCTTTCGTAACAAGAAGTTTTTACAAATAATTTCTGTTATTCCGGAATAAAAACTCTTCATTGCTTCATTTAAAGCAACTTATATGCTAACCATTATATAGTACGAGATAATATTCTCAAACTTATTTACTAACAAACCGAAATCATAATGACTAATTCATAACGAGTACAGTAAGGCCATTTGTTTTATATTGAAATTACTTCTAAGCGTCAGACTACAGAGTGAAGTAAAAAAACGTTATCTAAGTATTTTCGTTTGAGGAAACATTAAAATATCCATATGCAATTTTTTCATTCATTATCCTAAAAAAGGCACTTTTTATCGCACGCTTCTGTAAACATTCTTTCATACAGTCGTGTTAAAAAATACAATAAATAAAACTGGATGTTTAAAGGTTAGGTGGCAGTGAGCCACGACAATGATATAAACACAACAGCAACACACAATGAATGATAGACGTGTATAGCAAGACAGTTATATCAACACAACAGCAACACACAGTGAATGTTAGACGTGTATAGCAAGACAGTTATATCAACACAACAGCAACACACAGTGAATGTTAGACGTGTATAGCAAGACAGTTATATCAACACAACAGTAACACACAGTGAATGTTACACGTGTATAGCAAGACAATTATATCAACACAACAGCAACACACAGTGAATGTTAGACGTGTATAGCAAGACAATTATATCAACACAACAGCAACACACAGTGAATGTTAGACGTGTATTGCAAGACAGTTATATCAACACAACAGAACACACAGTGAATGTTAGACGTGTATAGCAAGACAGTTATATCAACACAACAGTAACACACAGTGCAAGTTAGACGTGTATAGCAAGACAGTTATATCAACACAACAGAATACACAGTCAATGTTAGACGTGTATAGCAAGACGGTTATATCAACACAACAGAACACACAGTGAATGATATATCGTTTTCACACATTAAAATGACAAGAAGAACGTTTTATAAATTTACCTCATGAAGTGTATCACAGGTTATTATTAACTAGCCGTTAAGTTTCCCGCGACTCTCCAGCTCCTTCAATAAATCCTACTTGTTAGTCTAAGAAGCAATACCTGTTAGAGAGAACTGAAGTAAGAAAATAATGTAAATACATTGTATTTTCCGAATAATATAACTTTTGTGACAATGTAGTAGAGGGACACCAGTTTTACAATATAGGAACGCTATTGTTTTCTCACCCAGTCTTTATCTTAGCTTTATTTAAATTGAGAACGTAAACCTTATAGTTTTTTGTTTATTGTAAATCTAACTTTGCATCATCTCGAACTGAGGATTATACATTCTACTCTTTGCCTTCTTGTCCCAGTTAAATTAATGGAAGGTAATATGGTGAAATATCAGTAGACGTTACTTTTCTCTCTTTTATTCCGTGGCGAAAGAGTGTTTGAAGTTATCCAATTTTCCAATTAGTTTTAGTGGCTATATCTTGAAACTACAGTTCTCAGGTGTTCATGATTAGGCATGGGATTTTTTTATATCTAATATGGTTTTTCGGGAGCGGATATAGCTAGTAACTCAGGTGTTCATGATCGGGAATTTGTTATCCAAAATGAGCAAATATATTTGATGATACATAATTTATTCCATCATCAAATCAAATTTGACAGTTTTTTGGGAGGACTCAGCTTTTCAAGTGGTTATTAACCTTGTTTCAAGTGCTAATGATGCATGTGTTACTGATTTGATTGCAACTTGTGTCCTGTTACACTGACGAAGCACTCGGAAGAGGGAGAGTAAGAAAAGAGTAAGTTATGGTTAAGATGACTAACTTCACCTTCTTATTCCCAATACTCTTTCTTTATCCGTATAATCTGCCTCGAGTCCTAAGAGATGTCTTTTATCTTCACTTCTCAATAATAATCAAAATCAACATTTACTTTTGAATATTACGGACAGATTGTTAATCCCGCACTGATAATAAGGGTTTGGTGACTGACTATAACTAACAATCTGAGGATTAACAATCTGTCCGTAATATTCAAAAGTAAATGTTGATTTTGATTATTATTGAGAACTGAAGATAGAAGACATCTCTTAGGACTCGAGGCAGATTATACGGATAAACAAAGAGTATTGGGAATAAGAAGGTGAAGTTAACACTGATAATAAGGGTTTGGTGACTGACTACAACTTAGAAGATAAAGTGGGGGTGTCAGAAGTGACATTATCAACGTTTGGAATTATGTTAAAATTATAGAATACTTTTATATTTCAATGTTTTTATGAGTATATAATAACCTCGAAGCAAGATATTAACTATTCCTTATGTTATATTATATCTTTAATATCACATTATCTGAAAGTAGCAACCATTTTGAGGTAACTAAGCTAGTTAAAAAAAAATATTGTTATTACTAAGGTCAGTTGCTGCTTTTTACAAAAACAAAATGAAGCTTCGTTTTAAATTTAAATTTCATCACATATTTATTATTATATTTCAAAAATAGCTGTTTTTTCTTATGTCATATTGCCCATCGTTATTGAGATATATTCTTAAATGAATGATGTATTACAAAAAATTGCGAGCACCCCTCCCTCGAGCAGGTGTATGTGCTACCTTAATACCTTATAATTCAACACAAATACAACTTGTTTCAAACCACATGAGGAGTTCCAGTTGGTCAGACTTCTAACTAACTCAAGTACCCAGTTGCTGTTTATTTTCAACACTTTTTTGTTTGTTAGTGTGAATTCAACATAATAACATTTTATTCTATCACTGCTTTCTCATTATTCCAGTCACCTACATGCCACTTATTATACTTAGATATGCCACTAACGAACAAAACAAGAAATTAAGTACATTATTTTAACCACGTTTTATTCAATACTTTTATGTGTTTTTTAGCATTAGCAAGTAGCAATATGCTTTAGTTCTTTTTGTTAGTTGGGAACGGCTCTAAATACAATCTTCAACGAACGTACACAAAAGCAACAATAAAGAAATAAGATAATAGCTATAAAAGAAAACACGTGAAACGTTACTTCATCAAACAAACAAGGTGTATTGTATTACTAGTTGATTTAAAAAAAAACGTCTTTTCACATTCAAAATATTAATATAAAATTTTCAAACATTATTGTTCGTGTGTCCTAGTATTCTTTTGTATATTCTATTGAATTTCTTAATCTACTTAGCTCTATATTCATATTGCCACAATGAAATATAAATAAAAAGAAATAACGTTCTCTTCATGTTGAGAAATGTAGCTCCGGTATATATAATAGTGTATCTAATAACGCAAACAAGCAAAAAATAAGAATAGGATTTCACTAAAACGCCTGGCAATTAGATTATCAAGCAGCGTTATAAATTTACATTAGCTATTTTCGCAATATGTAAAGAGATAGAGAAATAATGGCTCATTTATTAATCTTTTTTTTAATTGTTTCACGGTATGATTTGAAACACTCTTAAGTCTATGGTTTTAAGGAAAGTAATACAGAACAACAGTTTACTCTTTAGATAGTTACGTAGATGTACCTCAATGTTTTAGAAATAATGTTACTAATTTTTGGTCAGACTTCTGTTTCCGACGCAGAATGTAAAAATATTTAGAAGAAATCCTTTAAATGAAGAACCATCATACGACCCATTTTGTGTTATAGAATAACAAGCAAAGCAACGCTAAAAACCGGGTTACGATACCATTGATGAACTGAAAACCAATAGAAGTTACTCAAATGTGGTTTTAGTCACGCAACAAAATACTTTAAGACACGCAAAGCTACACAATGGGCAATATTTGCTGTGCCCACCGTAGGGATCTAGCCCACATTATATGTTCTCAATGTTACGCTGAGCCACTGTGGAGAGGGGGGCAGTTTACTGAAGAAAACAACAATGAAAATGTATTGTTGCGTATCTGCTTGTTTGTTAATTTCCGGTAGAAATTCTTTCCGAGGAACTTCAGCGATACAAGTCCTTTCTTGGTTAAACCTGTTTATTCTTCCTCGATACAAACTTTTAGCACACAGTAATTTCACAATCAGTACGTTTCTCGTCACTTTAAACTTAACTACTTTTATAATACACGCTATAAATCACAGCGATTCACAATCTCGATAACAAAACACACACACTAGCTCGAAACAGAATCGTAAATTAACCGGGAACTCTCCTCATTCAGTCCTGCAGGCTTTCTCTGCCAGGCTTATATACTAAAAAAAGAGGGCGTCTCGAACAAACTCGGTTTTCTCTGATAATTCATGATCATTCGAGAAATTCATCACGTGTTATCAGCGTCATGTGACATCCGCTGTGGTAACAGTATATTATATTTTTACTTATACACAAAGTTTGCAATTTATTAATAGGACAAAAATTATCGTAAGGAAAAAACTAATGACACATTTTGGATTACATTCAGAAGTATGTGTTCTATAAAAATTTGGAATATTGTCGTATGTTTTGTTTTTTCAAGAGCATCTACTACTCCTGTAGTAAGTAGAAAAAATAAAGTATAATTAAATAACTAAACGACATACCGACCTGGCGTAGGTAAATTATTTTTCTCTATACAAATCTCATGTGAAAGATTTCCTTAAAAAATATATATGTGAATGAACATTTTAAATTAAGCATAATAATATAAATATGGTTATTTTTAGACTTTCTTCATAAGTAAAAGTATTTTATCCAAGTCTAGAAGTCCGTATTTAAGAAAACCTTATATGCTGCTTGTGAGATCCTTTTTTAGAGGTCTAATGTTATATCAAAGCATGGTACTTGTAGGAATGGAAGATAGACTGTAATATGGTTTAATTATCATATCTCAGTGAGCTGCCTTAGAAAGGGAGGTTTTATATTTTTAGATACATCAATGTCTTGTAAGACGAAATAGAATTTTGCATCACCAGTAAACAACACGTTTGTCATGTGTCAACCTTTTAGGTAAGGTGTAGATTTAAGCTAGATATTCTTTAGCTAAAGAACGAAAACAGAAAGATTATGAGGTTTTATATATCGGTTTGTTACGTATTAGAATTTCAAATGGCCTGAAATTCAGTTAACTGATAAATTTAAATTTAATTGTTAAATTGTACTTTGGATTTAGTAGTTAAGTAAAAGCCGATATATAGTCAGTTTATGATATTTTCCAACAATATTGATACACAATTTTCTTTTTTAACACAAATACGTTTTAATATACACACAAAAATACAATTTACAATAACAGTTATTACAAATAATGATTTATAAACAAAAGTTTCACAAACTAACAAGCAATATAAAGTCTTCTTTGTAGTCTGGAATTTCCTTGATATCTTATCGAGGGTTCACGATGAGCGAGTTAATTACGAGTTGATGTAAGCACGATTCGCCGGGAATCTAGCTAGCTTTCTCCTCTGCCACACACGCT
>NW_013666021.1:501547-529559 GCF_000517525.1 Limulus polyphemus | reverse complement strand
AAGTTTCCGATTGGTAAGTGTTATAACAATCACAGTTATAGCTTCGAAGTTTATAGCACACTGACTATAGCGAACTAATAATAGATAGTCTCTTTGGCGCGTCGCGTTGGTTATATTTATAACCGTGGGAAGGTTTTCTAGAAATTTCAGTTTTACGTAGCAATACTGAACTATACTTAAGCGTTTACGTATATACATATATTGTTGATTCTTACTCTCGAGAATCTTCTACAACACTGGAGAATAGGCGGGAGTTTCGCAACACATATTTAACACGATAAGCTATGCATGTTTTTAAACATAAATGTAATATATACAATTCTGTAGATGTTTAAACTATACAGAAGGCTTGACGCAGGTGTGGATCTACGTGTTTGTTTGTTTATTTAGAGCAAAGCCACATTAGATTATCTGCCGTCATGCGGGTAATCGAACCCCTGATTTTAGCAAGTCCCTAAACTTACGCTGTCCCACCGGGAGACAGGATCTACGTAATATTCACTACTGTGGTGTCACGTCACGTCACGCTTGATTTCTCGTAATAGGGGGAGTCATAAAAGCCAAAATACATTTATCCACATAGAGTAGTTCGATTATTGTCTGCTTACGATTTTAGTGAAGGTGATGCAAGGGGGCCATAAAACCTTATAAGTGTAGTGAGTTTGGTATAATAAGCCTAAAGTAAAGACGTAGTGTGGGCTCTCCTAGCCTCTCAGTTTTTGTTGGTCAAGCTTTATTTCGCAAATAGGATAGCAGTACTTGCCCAGTCGTTTGTGACGGGCTAAACGCTTGTCTAACATAAATTTAGTGTTAAACAGCCAGATCAGTCGTTCTAGACATAAACATGTACAGTAGAAGAACCTCTCAGTGGTGTAGACTGCTAAGAAAAATACGACGCCAAGGTCAAATGTCGTAAACAGCTGTAGTTGTTTATCAAACAGATGAACTATTTGGTGCTGTTTTAGCATGCTTTATATCTTCCAGAACCATCTAAGACTTTGTGTTCAATGAGAATATTGTTTGTTTGTTTGTTTTAATTTGTGAATTTCACGCAAAGCTACACGAGGGCTATCTACGCTAGCCGTTCTTAATTTAGCAATGTTAGACTAGAGGGAAGGCATCTAGTCAGAATCACCCACCGTCAACTCTTGGACTACTCTTTTACCAATGCATTGTTACATTATAATGTTCCCACGGCGGAAAGGGCGAGCATGTTCAGTGACAGGGATTCATTCAGTGTGGTTTTAAATTTAGGTAGGACAAGAACTACTTGTTGAACTATTACGTTATATACCCGTGTGTGTAAAAAACAACATATATATACACTTTATTGCTCTTTCGAAGTTATAACTGAGTCCCAACGAAAACATACAACCTCATATCCAGTAATATCATGAAATTTCATAAAACTACATAACTGGTATTATACTCACAGGCTTTATCGCATACAATAATGTGATATATGTAGTCGATACTTATTTCGGGCCCGGTATGGCCAGGTGGTTAGGGCGCTCGACTCGAAATCTGCGGGTTCGAATCCCTGTCCCACCAAACATGCTCGCCCTTTCAGCCGTAAGGGCGTTATTATGTCACGGTCAATCCCACTATTTGGTGGGTTGTGATGACTAGCTGCTTTCCCTCTAGTCTTACGCTGCTAAATTGGGGACAACTAGCGCAGATAACTCTCGTGTAGCTTTGCGCGAAATTCAAAAAACAAACAAAAACAAACTCTTATTTCGAATAATGTACTCTATATTTTTCAATCATTAAATTTTTTTGATCGCCCAAACAGTACTTTTCCAACAGGTTAAATTGTTTTGAAGCTATCATTATACTTGTTTTATACTAAGTAATATCTGTAATATCGACCATTTTCTTTTGAATATACAAAAAAAAAAAAGGTTGTGTTCTCTAGCATACGTTAGTAATACACCAATAAACAGTATTCTAAACAAAGAGAAAGTTGGGACTTGACATAACATTTATATATTAACAATTGAATATATAAAAAATAAAATAAAATGATGCGTGTACGACCAGCTGTCAGTCTCTCCATGTTTCTGAGCTCTAAAAAACCTCACGATTTTCTTCACAGTACGATAACGTGATAAACTCAGTTAGACTGACGTAGACTTACTCTTGTTCTCAGGATCTGTGGTGCGACTTTAGAGACCATGTCACCTGTCAGAATGTGGTGAGCACTGGGCGTCAGTCAAGGTGAACGTCGCGAGGATTCAAGTCAAGACGGTAGGCTCTGTTGTTGTACGTTTGTACTGAGAAAAGTGAAAAGGTGGTGGGCTACACTATGAGTGAAGTTAACGGAAACCTAGAAGTTAACGGTGAGTAGTTTTAAAGTTATTTCTTCGGACGTCAGCGAAACGTTAATGTTACAGATACTTTTCATGATAGTTTCGAGAGATGAGTCAGTATTTTCAGTTTAGTTATTATAAACTGGTGAAATCAGTCGTATAAAAGAAATAAAAATTCATTACGCCCTGTCCCCTCGATGTGTCTCTGAAGTTCAACTGGGAAACAAGGCGTGACTAAACACCAATACGAGCATGATTACGTATCACCGTTGTCTATATTTATGTGAAGATATATATAACGACGAACAGTGTGTAGCTAAAACTGTGAAAAATTAATTAAGGTTAAATTTATTTTCATCTTAGAAGGATATAATTGGAAGTTTATATTTCAACGTTTCGAACTAAAGTTTAGAAAACTTTTATTAATATTTTCATACTATTTTTAAAATCTAATATCTTAATTAAAACTCAGCGGTTTCAAACTGTGAGTCGCGACCTATTTGTGTGCTGTAAGAGTTATCGGGCGTGTTGCAGTCAAGACACAGTAAAACATGTATATGCTTTCATTTTAAAATTATTAATAAAATAATTATCGTAAAATATTTTTAAACAGAAATTTAGACTAAACGATCAGTACAAGATTTTACTGAAATATTGTAGAACAGTAACTCCCTCATATCCAACTGACCATGAATCACAGAATATTGCCTGGCTACTCAAGTAAGTCGTGAAAGTTTTGAAATCTCCGAGTTTAATGATTATTTCAGCATCTACTTATTAACAAAGTATGAATTGTTAACATTCAGTGAACCTGATTTAGTTTTATGTTATTTTTTGGGAAAGTAATTTGTATAATTTACTTTAATTGACCAATCCATTTTATGCATCATAAAACGCTCGTGATAAATATAATAGGTAACATTTATAAACCCAATGTTGGACTAGGTAGCAAGTTTC
Source organism: Limulus polyphemus (assembly GCF_000517525.1). Classification (NCBI taxonomy): domain Eukaryota; kingdom Metazoa; phylum Arthropoda; class Merostomata; order Xiphosura; family Limulidae; genus Limulus; species Limulus polyphemus. The sequence goes on along the minus strand of NW_013666021.1, from coordinate 526,293 downwards.
AGTGTTGGTTCTTTACTTGGCTATTTGTTTAAAGTACAGTATTTTAATAGGGAAAACAAATGACGAGGTGTATCTATATACTGGGTACTGTCAGTCTAGAAAACGATACAATAACAATATGTGAACATGACCATTATGCTGGTTTTTCCATTCATTTTGTGGCGAGAGCTTGAGACATTTAACCACAGTGTATGACAGTCGTTATCATGGGAAAATCAGACCTTCGTAAATAATGTAAGTTATGATTTACGATAAAACAAAGTTCAAGACTTGTATGTTTTGTACAATCATACTGTTATAATGTTGTGAAAATGGATATTCTATCATACTAAATCTTCATTCTTTAGTTGTATTTGTTGGGCTATCAGATTGAAAACTTTATACATTTTTTAAAATATATTATTCAAATAGTAGTTCTGCCAGCCAATCTAGCATTGATCTGAGTTGCTAGAACGTTTAAACACGTGCACATTTAATACTCATGATGTTAGAAAAACACGTAGGTTCAAGAAGTCTTGATAGAAATTAATAAAAACCCTATAATTAAGAATGTCACCATTTCCAGTTTGCCCCTGAAGAAGAAAGGTCCACCTTTCGAAAGCGCTTGGGTTATAGGGTTTTTATGCATGCATATTTAATACATTGTAGTTTATGTAAAGTATACTTGTATGATGATCTTTTCTCACTGTTTATGCGGAACGAATAATTGTTTCCAAGAAAGTCAAGTATTGATTGAAGAAACCCGGAATTCCCCTGTATTACTACATATATGTATTCAATTAACTGTTAAGGTTATCTAGTAAAATACCAGCTGTATTTCACAGAATCTTGCATTACGATGGTGCTTCTCAGTTTTTTTCACTAATGATAATTCAGATTTTTAGGCTTAGAACACTGATTAACCAGCACAATTTTCATGGTTACTTATCAGGCATAGTAAGAAGAAGAGAAAAAAGGTAGTCGTATATAAAGTTTTTACTCCAGTCTTGCGAAACTGATGAAACTATAAACACTTCACAAATTTGAGCAACAGTAGGACATACTTTTTTTGAACTTTAACATCGTTGTTTTCGATTTGTTTATGCACCTGTAAGATATGTTCCCAAATTATCCTTTCACAAATAATTATCTATTGCAACACCGTATTAGAATTTTGGACATTTAAATGTCTTGTACCTTACTTACTCCAAACATTTATAATAAACTCTTTTCTCACGTCTATTAGTTGTCTGAACGTTAATGATTCTGTTAGCTGTCTGAACAGAAAGGGAGCAAAAAAGTGGTCGATATATGGTGAATCAAAAAGGAATTAAAACAACATACATGTCATCAAACATACTAGATTTACAAAATTAAATCGAAAAGGTTGAATGACTTTTTTAGATATTTTTTTTAAAAGTTTTTTCCATTGCCAATGGAAACTGCAGAAAGTATTCAACCTCTGTCATACAGGTCATGTTAATTTTACAATGACCTAATTATGTGATTGAACTTTTACGAGTGCAGAATTCACCATAATAATATCGAAAAAGCGAAATTAAAAAATAATGTATTAGTGAAACAGGAACCAAGAAAGAAATGTATCCGTAAAAATGGCATCCAAGAAAGAATGTAACCATTAAACTGGATCCAAGAAAAAAAACGTATCCTTAAAAAATGATACCCAAGAAAGTAAGTAACTGTAAAAACGGGATCTAACAAATGGAATCGTAAAAGCATGATACATGAAAGAATCTATTTTTAAGTGTGGGTCCTAGAAAGAATGTATCCATAAAAGGATATTCAAGACAGAAATGGTCCGTTTAAAAAAACAAACTAAAGAAAGAATGTATCCAGAAAAATGCAACCAGAGACAGAACGTATGTAATCTGGCTAATTGGATTTTTCAACTTCATCACATACACTTTCAAGACCATCAGAAACTGACCTATCACTGCCTCAGCCACAAGGCAATGTACAAGTGTGTTGTATATCGTCAAAGCCGTGTCGACCATGGCATACACACTGGTAGAGATCATGCATTTTCGAGGTCAAAATTTTCACGTGACGCTTATAAGAACGTGCTACTATCAGTTGTTGTTGAAAAAAATCTCTCTAAATCGTATTAACCTTGCACTGGAGTGTGACCGATCTTGGCATTTTTATTTATTTTTACAGTTTTTAAATGAAAAGTTATAGCTTTCGGAATTCTTTATTAATACATTAATCACTGAGAGAAACCTGTCATAAAATCAGCTTATACTCCTCCTACTTCGTAAACTTTCTGTTCTTACTTGGAAACAGTTGTTTTTAAACCATTTCAATTTATATCTTGTATTATATATTGATAGCGAAGATATTAAGGCTACCATCTCTAATTGTGAATTACCAATCAGAGGCAAAACAGCCAGTCAGCAGCACTCTACGACACCATCCACGTTAAGGGATTGACTCTCACTTTTATAACGCGCCCACAGCTTAGAGTACGGGGAATATTTTGTCGTAACGTAAACTTCAAAATTCAAAGTTCTACCGCAGAACCAGTTCACTACCCTTAGTTTATATTATTACCTATGAGAACAAGATGACGAAATAAAAGTAGGATTTCGATTCATGGTGTAAAAGTGTACCCAAAGTTAAGTTTAATGTATTATGAATAATTTCTAAACATAACCAAGCCAAACACGCTAATTAAAGCGAAAATTAATAATAAAAAACATTTTTTAGTTTAGAGGTAAAAGTTTTTAGCATTAGATATCTGTATACACACATAAAGCGAATGTAATAAAATAATGAAATAATTGTTCTAACATTCCACTGTCTTCTGTTGTTTGTTATATATATATATATACTAGTTGATGTACCAACGCACGGAGACGAAATAGGGACCACGAGTGTAAAAGAGAGAGAGGTCAAATTCGAACACTGACCCCCTCTGTCTCACCCTCCAGGAGACACTAAGGGTATATGCCAGGTTTGATGACAGTCGATCCAGCGGTTCGCCAGTTGTAAGCGGACACACACACACGTTATGGCGTCCTTTCCTGAATATTTGGTCTCAACTTATAATATATTGACCAAGAATACTTTCAGAAAACTTCAAAAATTATTCTTCGTTCAAAAAAAAAGAAAAAAAGCAAGTTTGAAAATCCATTTTCTTCCAAAATTTTGAGACCACAACTTAATACCCAAACTTTGAAATGGTAAATTAACTAAATTTAACTATAATTTTTTGTTATTGTTAAGCACAAAAGTTACACAACGGGCTATCTGTGTTGTGCTCTCCACGGATATCGAACCCGGGTTTTTAGTATTATAAGTCTTCAGATTTACCACTGGCCCACTGGATGGCAGCAGCTACCATGGGTGAATAAGTTTGTTTAATAATAATGTCAGGATTTTAGGAGCCGGTCATGGTCAAGTCCCAACTGGGATGGTGCCATGTGGCACAGCGGCATATCTGCGAACTTACAATGGTAGAAACCGGGTTTTGATACCCGTGGTGGGAAGAGGACAGATATCCCATTGTGTAGCTTTGTGCTTAACTTCAAACAACAACTAGGGTGATATGTTAGTGACATGGCTACTTTGTAAGCTACGTTATTATTTTGATATTTGGATGCAATAACATCAGTCGATTGATGTGAGAAAACAGAAAACATGTTTTCTAACTAAACCAGTTGTCACGATAAAACATACGTGTTAAACTTGAACCTTTGAACCTATCGTTAACTAGACCTATTGTCTTGGTAGCATATATTTGTAGATATACCTCCTAGTTGCCTGGATTTAAATATAAACTAACTAAGAGATAATCTATATAAAAATCTATAGCTAAAAGATAATCTATAGAAAAAAAAATTAAAGTTGTAATTTTTTTCTTGGGTAATGATCCATGATAAAAAAAAACAACCTGCTTTATAATGATTGCACAACGCCAAAAGTTCTTGTTTCGACATGAAATCGAAACAGCGCCTAAAACAACATAATTTTAACATGATTTGCATGTTTTATATACATTTTTGGTGACATTTCTGAGGAGGTGGTTTAAACGAAAGAAATGGAAAACAAACAAACATCGTTTTCAGATTTTAATTGGTGTATGATCAGTCGACGCAGTTTTACTATAATTTTAATTCTTAATGTTGTGCTAAATTTTTGTTACTTTTTTTTTCACTTTTCTTCTGGTATTTCATTTCGTGGGCTCATAATCGAATCCGAGATCTCCCGGACGCCAGATTAGTGCTTTATTAACGCAGCGCCTGGCACTGCTTGGTGGTTAAGGATCTCGAATCACAATCTGCAGGCCGCAAAATCGAATCCCATCACCGAACATACTCGCTCTTTCAGCCGTGAAATCGTTATAATATGACGGTCAATCCCACTTTTCGTTGGCAAATAGTAGCCAAGAGTTAGTGGCGGTTAGTGTTGACTTCCCTTTAGTTTATCACTTTTAATTTAAGGACACCTAGCGCAGATAACCCTTGAATAGCCTTGCGCAAAATTCAATAAACAAACACATAAATACTAACACAGCTGAAAGGTTAAGCCATTAACAATACATACTAAGTAAGGTACTTTGTAAAACACTGACAGTCTTGGAAACGCGCATCAGGATGTCAGCTACCGATTTTACCTATATTGTACTTTTTAACTCTCAAAATAACTCATCAACATCTGAAATCAGAATCCAATGGTCTATTACTAGATGTGGTAAAATAAGAACATCACAAGTTAAGGTTGAATATCTAACGGACAATGTCTGAGACAAACACAGAATCGCCTATAAAATATTACTTCCTTGGATCGAGTACAGACATCGTGAGTTACTTAAAGCAAAAAAAGTAAAAAGTAACATAAAGAAAAAGACCTTTTCTGGTGGTTGACCAATTCGTCAAGGTTCAGAGCACGAGGCAGAGTCAATGTCCTAAGGTTGGCCACATTAGCTAATGTAACTGCAATGTACGTGTTCCCTTCTGAACACTACTGTATAGTGTGTTCGTCAAATCGATGGTAATAAGTTTCACAACTTGTATATTAATTGTTCTTGGCCATAATCTAAAAGTCCACAAAAGTGCTGTGGATATGTTGATTTTGAGCTCATCCTTGACTTTGTAGTGAAATAGTAACATTGAAATACTCGAATCAAATTTAATCTGTTAATATGCTCAGTGTCAAAAGTTTCTATGTTAAATTCATGAAGTGACTTTTAAGTCTATAGAATGAAATAATATGACAGTCTATTTCGCTCAAACCACGAAATAGAGTTATAAAAATAGTAAAAACACGAATATAATATTGTGTAATTGTTAATGATTTTCTTTGTTCTATTGCAGTTTGAGTAAACCATTGGAGTACAATTCTTACTACACAACTGACGTAATTACAGAGCAACATTTTATCAAACTCTGATTCTGTGTTACAAAATAAATCAAACGACTTTGTTTTCTTGTTGTTGTTATTTTCTCTGTTATATATAAACTGGAAGTATTTACAATAAAAGTGTATTTACTCCACCGAAATAGTTTTATATTCGGTTTTACTGTGATTTATTACAGGGTAAGCATGCGGATGGTATAATAGAAGTTATCATAATTTTGAATCGTGTATCTGGGTAATACCACTATAATAAACAAAAAATAGGCTTAACTACAAGTAAAAAATATTATTGCATGGAATTCATGGGAATATATTATTGACTTTAAAAAAATGAGAAAAATCATAATTCCATGGAATTACACCGACTAGGCTGTTTTGTTCCAATCCTAACTCCCTGTGACGAATTGAGAAAACAAAATAGTCAGAAGATTAGAATAAAGTGGAAGGGATAGATATATATTCACATTGGTTTCAGTACACATCGGTTTCAGGTCCCACCCCGGTTACAGTTAAAAAGTTATATAAAATACTACTAGTTGAGTACCCTAGTTTTGATGACGTGTAGTGATTAATATATCAATTGGTATCTCATTAAGGAAGTTTGTCAAACTTTGTTGCATGCACCGTTGAAGTAACTATAGAATAATATGTTACGTGATATATTCGTGTTCATTTTGGATTAATTATGAAGCTGACGACGTTACTGCGACGATTATATCACAGATTTAAGGTAAATTAAAGCGTATCTCTAAATAAAACAAAATGTTTCCAGGATGTTAACCTCTTAAAAGCAATAATTGTTTTCTCAGTGCCTCAATTAAGGCTTGGAAACATTCCGGCCATTCGTGCACTTTGATATACTTGTACAGGGCGATATGTGTAAAGAAAGAACGACGGCAGTATGATGGACTGGTGATAGATAGACAGAAAAATAATAACATAATAACAAAGTTTCATATTGCTACAAAACAGTCTATCCGATCATTTCTAGGGTTTCGTACGAAAATATGTTTGGCTTTAATGTCTGCAATTATAGCGCAAGTATAGTTATAGTTATATATAGTCGTTATTCTTCGGAAACCCCAACATGCCCCCCCATCCCCTCACACACACACACGTATGTGCATACCGTCACCTTTTTCAAACCCCTTTAAACACTGTCTTTAGGCCACACGTAGAAGCTCAATTTTATTGTATTTGTATACTTTGAAAATTTTGAGAAAGCTACATCCATCTGTGGATTTCCTTTTTTTTTTTTATACTCGAAATTATTAACAATTAACTAGTTTCGATCTCATCTCTGCTAACGTACGAATTGTTTTTCTGATAAACAACGAATTTTTATAATTTTAAACATATATGAGAGGAAAAGTCCGAGCCAGCAGAATGACCCTTTGAGTATCTACTCAAGCTACGGTTTAGTATTTTTAACCTCAAGGCACCTTATGAGATTGACAGACTCAAAGGCGAGGTCAGGGGCCCAATTTTCAGGCCTAGTAAGAACTGGTAATCACATGGATGGTGATCGGTCAGCAACATCATCCGCTCACATAGCTACTCCTAACTCAATAGCAGAATTGAATATTCCAGTCATGCCTCCCACCTACTCCAGCTAAAAGTGTGGAGAGTGTTGTACGGCATATCCAGATTCCACCCCTATACATTTCTATATACACGCAGCCCGTAACTCTGCAACTAAGCCACGTTCGACCCGTACCGCAGGAACGACAGTAAAATTGCGCTTTCCAAACACCAATTTTTTAAAATTAATTTAATTCCAAATATAAAATTTATATACTCAGTTATAGCTTTGAATACAAAATGAGCTTTGCAGTTACTGTGACTATTTGTGTCTTGTGCTGAAAGATTACACTGAGACCATACAACTTTCACAAAAGTCGGCAACTGAAAAAAGTTAACGATTCTTTGTGTAAACATTATAGAAAGGAATTTATGAGCAGTTGAGGTGATTATACTGTCTAAAATATTGAAATTAGAGCTAACAGATAGTCTGACTGAACACTTTACAACTGTTTTCTTTGTGCTGATTTCCCATCAAGTATCAGATAGATGGATTCTCTGATAACAACAGATTCGTTGAGAAGTAAGAAGAGTGATTCTGATTAGATAACTTAACTGTCTTCTTAGTGTACAGTTATCTGATCAGTTTCGTTATTTTACACTTATCTTTTCGAGTTCGCGAGTACATACACTGCGTTTTCTTTTTGTCTGTTTTATAATAAAGTTTGTTATATTTCCTTGCCAACTTTGTCCAGTTTCGTTATTTTATACGCACTAGAAAGACAGTTATCTGATCAGTTTCGTTATTTTACACACACTATGAAGACAGTTATCTGATCAGTTTCGTTATTTTACACGTACTATGAAGAAAGTTATCTGATCAGTTTCGTTATTTTACACACACTAGGAAGACAGTTAAGTTATCTGATCAGTTTCTTTATTTTACACGCACTAGGAATCTATAAAGCTGTGGAACTAAGCACAACCTAGTAGAGGTGATTATATAAAGCTGTGGAACTAAGCACAACCTAGTAGAGGTGATTATATAAAGCTGTGGAACTAAGCACAACCTAGTAGAGGTGATTATATAAAGCTGTGGAACTAAGCACAACCTAGTAGAGGTGATTATATAAAGCTGTGGAACTAAGCACAACCTAGTAGAGGTGACTATAAAGCTGTGGAACTAAGCACAACCTAGTAGAGGTGATTATATAAAGCTGTGGAACTAAGCACAACCTAGTAGAGGTGATTATATAAAGCTGTGGAACTAAGCACAACCTAGTAGAGGTGATTATATAAAGCTGTGGAACTAAGCACAACCTAGTAGAGGTGATTATATAAAGCTGTGGAACTAAGCACAACCTAGTAGAGGTGAAATCACCTCTACTAGGTTGTGCTTAGTTCCACAGCTTTTCCTTTTTCAGGATACACTTCCGGTCATTTAAGAACGATTGTCCTTTAAAACATTAAATCTTTACTAAGTAAACTCCTAGTAAAACTGGTTAAGGAAGGGGCCCAAGAATTCAACAGGTAAACTCGCCTGTTTTTGTCCTGTTGATGGCGTCATTCGTGAGTTTTGTTCCCTCACAGAATTGGTCAACTGTTACATTCGGTCAATGTTATAATAGGCCAGTAAAGTGTCAATCCTTTTAACGTGGATGCTATATGTATTATTACAATATTTGGGACAGAAGAGACATCGGCTACAACAGAGAACAAAGAAGCGAATCAACTAGAACAAGGTATCCTTAACGACTTTTGGACCACGTGTTGCCACCATTAAAACATGGAAACTAACAACTGAAACAATTTTTAAAAATTGTATATTACTAAAACAGGCAGAAAGCATATGGAGTATATCATATTACACCCTTTCAATGATAACTTCAATAGCAATGCCATGCCCAAATTTAGAAATCACTCTGTAAACGTAAAACTTAGTCACGGGTCTATATTTTCAAATAGGGGGTGCTTATCTCATCACAGTAGTCGATACGATACGTAATTAGATATTGATGCTACGATATGATACGTAATTAGATATTGATGCTACGATATGATACGTAATTAGATATTGATGCTACGATATGATACGTAATTAGATATTGATGCTACGGTATGATACGTAATTAGATATTGATGCTACGATATGATACGTAATTAGATATTGATGCTACGGTATGATACGTAATTAGATATTGATGCTACGATATGATACGTAATTAGATATTGATGCTACGATATGATACGTAATTAGATATTGATGCTACGATATGATACGTAATTAGATATTGATGCTACGATATGATACGTAATTAGATATTGATGCTACGATATGATACGTAATTAGATATTGATGCTACGATATGATACGTATCTACATACAGAAGTTTTACCAACGGCTTGTTACAAAGTTTGACAGTCTTGTCTGTAATTTATTATCTATATTACTAACATTGTTCTATTTAAGTACTTTACACTTTACAGTGCTTTTTCAATTTATCAGGTTTGGTCAACTAAATGGCAGTTGGCAAGAGAAGTAAAATAAAAAAAAAGTTAATATCTGTCTATCTACTTGTTACGTTACTTTGCATGTAATGTTTTTGATAAAAGAAATGAAGACGTAATACTCAATACTCGTCTTCTTTTATTGAATCATTAATTTTAGGAAAAATAATTTATTAGAAATTCTGATTTTTTTCTGTACAAAATATTACAATTTTTACCGAAAGCCTGCCAGATTTCGTAAAGATCGTATCGTATCACGGCTTCACGAAACGATACGCGTATCGTATCGCTGCATCTTTAATATTTTGCCCCCCCCCCCAGTGGCACAGCGGTATGTCTGCGGACTTACAACGCTTGAAACCGTGTTTCGATACCCCTGGTGGGCAAAGCACAGATAGCCCTTGTGTAGCTTTGTGCATAATTAAAAACAACCAAACAATCTTTAATATTTTGCGAATTTCGCTGAGAATTAATTCATGGTTTCAGTGTATTTGACGAAGATCGACTTTTTTCAACCACGAATAAATTACAACAATATTGATTAAATTCTACTAGTTTTAAAAAGTATTTTATATGTACAGTATTTTATGGAAAGAACTTCTATAAACGTCCTTTATCCCCCCCCCCCCCCAGTAGCATAGCGATAAGTCGACTGTTTTCGATACCCATGGTGGGAACAGCTTTCTTTCTAACGGGTTGTTTTACAACAGTTTCGCTGCTTTGTTTGTTTGTTCTTAAGCTGCTCAATGAGTTATCTGCACTGTGTCCGCTGAAGCTATCAAACCCTTATTTAAGTTTTATAACCCCTCGTCAAGCTTACCGTCGAACCATCGGGGCATTTAACTTAGTAACGTAGGCATCACACTTGTTAAACCAAACAGAATTATGTTGAAACTGATTAATTTGTCTATCAACAAAATGATTTGTAATCTTGAAGACAATGGTACATTATGTTACATTTATTATTATCATTATTATTTTACTTTTAATTATACATTATCTTTCTATAGTATTTATTGTTCAATTCATAAGGACTTGTTACTGATACGATACAGTTATTTGCTTTGTGCTGTTGTTCTGAGATGTGGACAGGTGTTGCCATCTCTTAGTAGACAAAATAGTTACGAAAATCCCTTCTTTTTTTTTTACTTAGAGTATTCATCTTGTGCTAAAATAATGTTCAAGCGGAAATAGGACATGCATGTTAAGATGTAAACAACACATGATAAAGATATATATTTAGTCAGAAATCTATCTTTTGACATTATAATTAACTTATTAATAAACTTCAATGCATAAGATCATCTCAAGTAGCACAAGGAAAGGTTTGTGTTTAATTAAACACAAAACAACATAATGGGCTATCTGTGCTTTCTTGACCTACTGGTATCGAAACCCGGTTTCTAGTGTTGTAACTCAGCAGACATACTGCTGTAACACTGGTGGGCACACAAAGAAAGGAAATACGTCATAAGGTCAAAGTAAAAACACTGGAAACCAGGCCGCAGCTATATATCGCATATTTATTGGAGCAAATTCTTTTTGTGATTTCGTAGTGTTTATAATGCATTTGATAAGAAACAAGTTAGTATGTTATCTACTTATTTGTTTTACTTGTAAACCATTAAATTTTAGTTTATTTCTCCATCTTATCTTTCTGAATCGAAGTTCAAAAGCTGCTTAAGGATACTGTGTTCTTAGCATAATTTAAAAAGTTGGCCCTTTTTTGAACTGTATCCCGAGCGTATAGTTCGATAAATGATACAATGGTCTAAAAGGTCATTTTGTTATGTGGCTATGCTATAAAAAATTCACATCTACAAAAAACAAAAGAAAAATTTTATTAAGTGATTTTGATGTTTATTGTTTAAATGTACATTCAAACAGTATAGGGTAGCTATACTCGTCACAAACTCTCACTTCATCCGTCTTGGCGGCGAGTTAAAGAACTTTATAAAATCTAGACGCGATTTCCAATTCAAATAACATATAGATGCAAAAATAAATTTAATATATATTTGAAATAATACTACTTGAATATGGATATTGAATTTGTTTTAGGTTTTTTGCGAACAAAGACGCTTAAATATACCTTTATAAGGTGATAAGAAAGCTTGAGAACGATCATATTCGGAAAAACTACTGTATCTCTTCGAGTAAAAACAAACGAAGAAACAGTTCATCCTTATTCTGAAGTCCAAGCAGATAAATATTTTTCTTTACATACGTTCTTATGCAAATTGAATAATCTAAAGCTAGTAAGCTAATTTTAGAAGTTGGGATGAAAATATTAAAAGGTAATATATATATATATTTTAGCTCTACTTGATTCAGTGTTATATTGTACGTATAACAGAAAAATATGTAGAATGAGCTATGGAAATCACATTTTGTTAAAGAAATTAATTATACAAAAGTATTATTCATTGTTCAGGTATTGCTCACTAGAGGGCAGCACATTATAGTTTCTTGAGGTAAGAGCCTAGATGCTGTTGAAATTGTTTCTAAGCGCAGAGCTACACAATGGACTATTGAAACCTGATTTATAGCGATATAAGCCCTAACGATTATGTCTGAGCCACCGTGGACCTTAAAAATAGTTTTAAGGTTTTAAATACTTATTTTGAACTTAGTATGGCTACTCATGAAACATAATAATCTGAGTTTGCAGTGATCTTTTTAAATTAATTCGCAAGAGAAGGTTTATCGATTGTTTTTCTATGTTTAGATCTGGCCGATCTAAATGATCACCCAAACATAAATTTAGTTATTAAGAAAATAGTTTAACTTAAGCAATGAAAGTATTTTCCAAACATAACCTTTTAAGCGTAAACAGAGGCTTACAACTGTAAATAATACTTGTCATAAGCCAAGAAATCAGTTGATAAGGTCAACTAAAATGTGATATATAAGGCTGTTGTTATACATTCTATGATTACAGTGAGGTTTCGCTAAGAAAGCTTAGAGCTACAAACCAACAACTATACCTGCTGTAGAACTGTTTTCATATTGGATAAAAAGGATATAATTTTAATGTCAATGGAAAACGTCCAATTAGGGATAAGAGAAGAAATATACCCATTTTGAAAATGAGAAGTTACTAAACTTGTTAACATAGAATTGGCTGGAATGTCTTGTCTATATGTATAAAATAGATAAAAAATACTGACATCAGCAGTCTATATATTTCTGGGATGATTTATAAAACTGTTTTGAACTCTGTGAATGACTGCTAAAGGTAAAAACATTTTCAAATACAAGAAATATTCATTCAAAAATAATACTCCTGAAACATCAATTTAAAAACAAGAATAGTTGTCTTCTAAATTAATGAATTTCTTTTAGAAATAATCCAGATATAAATCACGCTTTGGGGCACTAGTAGGAGAAACGATAAGAATTATTTTATTTAATGTTTAACTGTTTTACTGAATCCATTTTGTGATTACTAGTCAAAATCTGAAAACATGAAATATTTGTTTTATCAATCACTCCCACTCTAAGCCTAAAGACAGCCGTCTAACACGTCACTTAGTAACTCAAGAATACACCCTAAAGCCTAAACCTAAGTCTACAAACTTTCAACTACTATTTATTTTTACTCACCATCCTAACACTACTAAAGCTGCTCAGCTCGTCAAACAAAACTCCAGTTTTTCTATCTGACGACCTCACAACTTCCAAAATGTTTAAATAACGCTAACTCGTCGTTTACAGACATGATAAAAATATCAAAAACATTTTGGCCTACAATATCGTCCAGAAACCAGCCTCTATTGCAAACACAGGTACATCTTGTTGTCACAGGAAGAAACGCATCATTTGACAATATGTTAACACCACCATATATACATATATGGCCCCAATAAAAATTCCAGATATAAGAATCATGTGTGTGAATTTCGACAAGCCGGATATATTGTTTGATCTGTAAAAAATGTGAAATGCTGTTGTTTGATCTGCAAAAAATGTGAAATGCTATTGTTTGATCTGTAAAAAGTATGCAATGCTATTGTTTGATCTGTAAAAAATGTGAAATGCTATTGTCTGATCTGTAAAAAATGTGAAATGCTATTGTTTGATCTGTAAAAAATGTGAAATGCTATACCTTGGTCAAACAGATCGTTTGGAAAATTATTCACGCGCTCTCCTCTCCTGTATAAATAGTAATGACACTTCAAAACTCACAGGTAGATCCTTCAATAACTCTTCACATTGAATCTCAGACTTCTCTGTAGTTGGACTCAAACCTGCTCATTCCACTGAAACACAAGGAGAACTCCTGGTAAAATTATTAACTTCCTTGGAATGAACGAAGAATTCTCTTTCGTTTAAGTTTATCCACTTTCCCTTATACCTGATCTAAACTTTCCAATAACGAACTTGGGTTTGCTTAACAATTTTGTTCAGGGAACGCGTTATTATTCACTAACTTAACCGCTTAAGCTTGTTTGTTTTATTAATTCTTGTTTTTATTCCTTTTATTGCCTTTATTCATGTTCCACTATTTTTTTACTTAATTTATTTATTCACTCTAACTTACTATGTTTTCCATTATTTTCCCAACTTTACCTATCTAATTGTACTGTATGTTTCTGTATTATTTCTCATACCTTTCTTTGTTCTGTTTTAGTATAATAATATGTTTTCGAGCTTTCGAACCAGGTGTTCTTTGCTCTTTATTTATTTTTTCTTCTTCTTATACCCTGGCAACCCGACGAAGGGCCTTGCTCAAAATGTTGTTTTCGTATTCGTCAATATACGCGTTTTAATTTGGCGAGTGTTTCACCTTGTTTTTTCTTCAACATGCCGGTAACGTTTAAGTTATCAAAAGCTTTAAAAATATATTGCAAATTATTGTAAGCAAATATATTAGTGAATCAGAGCACAGCCTGTTGTTTCATTCAACAGTCTTTAATTAATTTTTTCTGTATAGTTATGTACAAATCTTTAACTTTCAATGTACTAATATTAAAATTGATGAATCAATAAAATGGTGACTATCAAGAGTTTTTTGAGACAAAGTAGCTGTCTGAAATATTTTAAATTATTTCGTATACGTATAACACAATTAGTGTGCTCATAGAGGGCGTTTACGAAATAGTTTGAGCTAAACTCACGAGCCTCTACAGTGTATATATATTGAGCTGAATTGAGATAAAGGCGTTTCTAAGTAAATACCTTATATTATGCTGACCTAGTTTGTGTAAGGTGTGTCGACTGCATATCAATGATTATTCTCAGAAAAATATCTATCTATCTATACAGAGTATTATAGTTAGTTGATCTATTCTGATGTTAATAACATGAAACTAATTAAAAAATAAATACTACCAGAGAGCGTTGGTATCAAGATTCACATATCTAACATGTTAACAATATTCAGTCCACCATTTACATCCAGTATTGCTTTCTTTCGTGAGAGAACCTGATACGCATCTAAATGATACTGTTCGGCTTCCAACAGTTGCGCTTTACTTGGTGTGTTTAGGGCGCGTTACGGTAAATCAAAGACTTGAGGTGACTACATAGCTAAACACTTGCAAAGGGTAAGATTTGGAGACCATGCTGGTCACGTGTGTGGCAAATGTCTGGTGATTACTCAATCCACCATGTCCCAGCAACGTGAGATGGAGTCCCATCTTGCAAGAAGAATAATTATGCCTCCGCAGAGAGACATACTGTTTTTCTATTGTTTCTTCATCTTCCAAACACTTTTCATTCGACCGCCATTCCTTCTTTTCTTGGCGGATTGACTTGAAACTTGATAGGGTTATACCTTGGTCCACTACGCCCAAACAGTCTTTTTCATTTTTTTTATTATTTAGGCCGTTTTAAGGATTTTATATGGTCTAAGGTCAAATAATCCAAAAATGTATATTTGAGCTCCTGTGTGGTGATATTTACAGCAATCAAGATAAAAATAGGAAGAAATACAAATGTTCATGCACTCAACACATTTATATACAAAAAAGTTTGATTTAATAATTTTAAGTCTGTTTTTTAGATAGATCAGAGCTCACAAAAAAAGCATAATTTGTTTTTGTTTTTATTCAATTACTCCGTCATATTTTGGCCAATTTGCATAGGATTTGGTACACATATTTTGTTCTACAGGTCCCACACATTGACAAACAACAATGGCGGAGTTACCCATTTTTAGTAATTATAGGGAGTTAAGATCCACAAAAGGCATAATTTTAGGGTTTTTTGACAATTACTCTGTCGTATTTCAGCCATTTTACTCAGAATTTGGTACAAAGACATTTTTATAGACAGCATACATTGAGAAACAAAAATGCTTGACTTGCCCATTTTTCTGTGTTTTTCACAATTTTGTGTTGTCATTCGTCATGTTGGGATTGCATGGCGGAGACGTGTTGCATTCACCCGCGAATGCTGGCCTTTCTAGTTCATTTAAAACTCCTCTGAAGTAGGAGTGATAGCATACTCTTAGTTACGTCAACAACCAATCTTCTTTATTCAGATTTGCCGCACTGTTGCTTGGTGTTCTCTGTTCGACCTTTTCACATTAATATTGCCTCAATGTTGCATCAGCATTATTATCATGATTGTAGTATTGACTTGAGAATTCTAATATTTAGAGACAAACTAAAAGTTTTGAACTGTTTGCATGCAGTCACCCGTTATACAAATCGCAGTGTAACGCCTCCTGGTGATAATTATTTATGACACTGAAATCGCTTTTTCCACCATCGCTTTATCTTATTTATCACACACTGGAGTTTTCTGATGATCAGTCTGCGAGTCATAATAACCCTGTATATATATATATATATCCGTAGGTGTTGGAGCCGGGGAGGAGGGGTGTTGGTGTTGGGATCACGTACCTTCAATTTGAACCCAATAGTGAATTGTCCCTTTAAATGGGGAGATTCGTGTATAATTATCAAGGAAAGTAGCTATTTAAGGTTTGAATTCAATGGTCGTGGTTGACGTAGCAAAAAAGGATCCCCCAATTCAAATATGTCCCACCAGCTATATATCAGAGACCCATCACAGAATACTCCCCATAAATACTTTCTTGTATTTAGCCCCTTGAATGAAACGTGCAATCGAAACGTCGAAGAGTAAATTTTTTCTTTTACTTGAAATTTAAAGTTCCTGAAATTGTTCGGATAATTTATTCCCTCACTGATGTGATATGATTATAAAAATACAAAATGATTATTAAAGTACAATCCATTCCGAAATTCCTCAACAAAAGTAAACGCGTATCAAACAGAATCCCAGTTTAATCCCAGAATTTCAGGTAATATTGGATTATTCAATTTTTCCCTATTACAATTTAATTCTTTATCGTTTCGTCTCCGGCTGTTACTAAACCTTTCTATGAAACGTGCTTGAAATGTACAAAATAAGAATGAAGTTCAATTATTCACGCAAAAATACGGACAGCAACAACACGCTTGAACGTGATGCTGAGGGATAAACATTAGAAACTGTTGTATGACAAAGAGAAATCAGATATGCCCTTTGGGTCGATATAGTTGGTACGTTCACATTCTTAGTTTTACTTGAAAAATAACATTAATATCGCAGACATTAATGTTTGCTCCGCGAATAACGCTTCCACATTATCAACTTTAAGTAGCCGATATTTGAATACAGAAGTTTTATGTATTAATTAATTATAATAATGAAATATCTTTATTAAAGAGTGCCGCAAAACCAGTAAAAAAAGGTGTTGAACGTTACGCTATTGTGGATTTTGCAACCTTGGCCGGAATTAGATAAACCCCGAGTAATTAATTAAATCAGATCCTGATTTATATATATGTATACTACAATACATGCCCTCAGATGACTCAGCAGTAGGCTTGAGGGCTTGTAACGTAAAAACTCGGGGTTCGATTATTGTGTTTGTTTCTTTTTTAAATTTCGCGCCAAGCTACACGAGGGCTATCTGCGCTAGTCGCCCATAATTTATCAGTGAAGGACTAGAGAGAAAGCAGCTAGTCATAACCACCCACCGCCAACTCTTGGTCCACTATTTTATCAACGACCGTCACATTATAACGCCCCCACGGTGGGACGGAAAGTCGAACCCGCGACCCTGAGATTCTGATATATTACAGGGAAGGTAGCCAGTCAACAGTACCCACCATCAACTTTTAAGCTAATCTTATCGAAGAGTGGAATTTTGAAAGCCACTCTAATAATACACACACACTACCCTAAAGTATTGAGCTAGAATTTGCGGAAACGAGATGTGAACCACGGACCGTCGGATCCCTAGTTTGGTACGCTAATTACTAGACTACGCTCGGCTCATTGAACTAGTAATGGTTTGGGGTAAAACACTGGGGCACAAGTGTCTGAAACATTTCAGTTAGCTAATTGTGCGGGTAATGTGTTGAAAAAATTATAGATCATTGGGTCGCACTGATGTGAAATATCAGCTCTCGTCTTGCAAAATTAATCACCACTTAGATCTTAAACAGTTTGGTAAAATGAAACCACTAGAATGCAGGTCCACGACTATAAATCATCAAATCCATTATGCACATAAAGCTCCATGCTGCTGTATGAAATGGATGTTCTGCAGCCTGTGAAAGACTTCGTCTCCCGTATGACTTAAATGATCGAAGCACAAAGGTAGAAACTGCTACGTGGTGCAATAAATATCTTTACTCATTTAGCTTTGGATAGACGAGTCTGGTTTAACTAAAACTTGAAGAACACTTTGGATTTTATAGTTCCATATTAGCAATGAAGAATATTGAGGAGGTGGGGTAGTATATGACGTTAGGTGATAGTTAAGACGATTAAGATTGCCCTTTTTACATTGCGAAATTCTTGACAATGCTGCAATGCCTATATTGATGGATGCGAGAAAGGGCTATACCTTTTTCACCATCATCATATACCATGCCACACCGGGCGTTGAGTCTAGCAGTGGTTTGAAACAAATAATGCCTAGAATTTGCCTAATGTTGCTCGGTAGGAGGCGTTGATGACAGTAATCAACGCCAAAAGGTGCATGGGCCCACACTACAAAGGGGTCCCAGCAACTGAACACGATACCTCTCTTCTCTCTTTTTAGTTATGCACTAGAATATTAAGAAGTTTGTTTTTTAAAGCAGATTGTTTTACTAGTGCAATCATTTTCAGCAAATAGAGAAACAATCTCAGCATAATGCAATATATATCCACGGTTCAAGCACAGAAAGAACGGAATTAGAATTCTACATTTTTTTTTTCGCTTAAGTCGTTTTGTTCTAATGGCAACAATTTTTGCTATATTTAGTTTACGTGTAGCTGAGTAGCTAGCGTGCCGGGTTTCATATAAAAAAACTGTAACGTTAGAGTCACGATATTGCCGAACACTCTCTGCATTTTCAGCATACAAGTATATTTATTTGTATGCTCATCTGAAATGTCCCTTATACATTGGTGAGATTGAGCATTCTCTCTCTATATACGTCAGCCTGGTAGATTATCAAATTACTTTCACGTTCGTCACGTGGTTTCTAGAATGGTGGTCTGAGCGGAAATCGAAATAATTTCCCTTAGACTCAGAACTTAAGATTAATAGAACACAGAGAAACTAGACAGGCCGTAAGAGAATGGTGGTCTGAGCGGAAATCGAAATAATTTCCCTTAGACTCAGAACTTAAGATTAATAGAACACAGAGAAACTAGACAGGCCGTAAGAGAGCGAATCAAGTTTGTGTGTTTGTTTAGAGCAAAGCTATCTGCTATTTCCACCGCGAGAAATCGAACCTCGAATTTTAGTGTTGTAAGTCAGTAAACCTACCGCTTTCCTACCGGGGTAGACACGCTAGCCATGTTTGTTAGTTTGTTTGAAATTAAGCACAAAGCTAAGCAATGGGCTATCTGTGCTCTGCCCACCACGGGTATCGAAACCCGGATTCTAGCGTTGTAAGTCCGCAGACATACCGCTGTGCCACTGGGGGGCGCTAGCCATGCTAATTTACTCTTTAATAATTCTTCTTTTATCGTCTAAGTGCATGCTTTCATGTTTTTTCCACACAGTTTTATAAACAAAAGAAAAACTGTGACAGAGATTTAGTTTTTAAAAGAAAGAAACTTTCCTAAACTGGAGTATTCACGAACGTAAATCAGTTTTGTGTGCACAAGGTATAATTGTTATCCCCTCGAAAACTAACAGCACGTTTGTCTCTAATACTGACATATAAAAAAGAAAACTAAGGTGAGCTAGATAGTTTAATCCAGTATTCCTGTGAACTGAGCATAATTTTCGCCCACCTGTATAACGACTGAACTCCTGATTTAATACAAGGTCCATGGTGAATTCTTGATACTACTAACAGCAAAAGTTCTGGAGTAACGTCAGTGTCAGGTACACGACCCTCTTCGACGTTGTAACGAAAAGAAATTAACTTTTACGACAAACTTTGAAGTAGAGTTATTCACATTGTTGTATGTACTGACAACAAGCAACTTTTCAAGCATCATAAAGCAAACATTTTATTTATTTTTTGGGGGGTATGGGTGGTTATGAGAACTGCGAGTTGCCTTTTGTACTCATAGGTAAAAAAAAAAGCAGTAAGAAGCAAACAGGTCCTATTCATTGGTCTTATACACAACTTATTTGTAGTTAAGCACAAAGCAATACAACGAACCATCTGTGCTGTGCTGTGCCCACTACAGGTATCGAAACCCTGGTTTTAGCTTTATAAGACCGTAGACTTGTCGCTGTTCCAATGGGGGGCAATTATTATTACCTATTGTAAAGACC
This sequence comes from Limulus polyphemus, assembly GCF_000517525.1. Taxonomy (NCBI): domain Eukaryota; kingdom Metazoa; phylum Arthropoda; class Merostomata; order Xiphosura; family Limulidae; genus Limulus; species Limulus polyphemus. The sequence continues at coordinate 506,159 of NW_013666021.1, read as the reverse complement.
TATAAGTCCTTGGGTTTCATTCATTTTAAAGCTAACTCCCCCCCCCCCCCCAATAACTCACAAGGTGTGGAATCAGACGTATCTTTTAGTGACTGTTAACAATTTTTTATGATTTAGAAAAAAGACACTTTTGAGGCATAAAAACAAGAGACATGGGTTTCAGCCTTCCCAGTTCCCCTTTTGCACGTCACTGGATGATACTGGTATAATATACACTTAACTAAAACACACCCTCTTCGACGTAAAAAAAATAAAATAATAATAATAAAGAGTGAATAATGCGTTGTCAAAGTTAAAACAAAAACAATAAACAAATATCAGTTGCGTGTGATATTAATGCAACGGTGTTCCCTTATGAAGTAACACAGTCGAGGTATTTACATATAAAATGGTTGTTTGTTTAAGAATGTTCGCGCAAAGAACTCTGCGTATAGCCACCCCTAATTTTGAAACAATAGACTAGCTAGAAGGCAGCTGGTCAATAGCACTCGCACCCAAGTTTTAGAGCTTCTCCTGTCTGACCGAGTATTAATATTGGACCGTCACTCTTATAAAACATCCACTGTCTCAAAGTGCGGAGCGTATTTTTGCAGCAACGTGTGAATTCTCGGAAGCACTCTCCGAGGACGCTATCTATTAGGCCACTCCTGACTCCTTATATATTTTCTTCTATAATTATATCTATTAAAAAAATCAGATACAAAGTTCACATATATAAAACAATTGGGAGTATTATATCAGGTGAAGTTTTAAATGTATATTATATTTTAGGCTCTGAAAAAATGTATAAAAAAAGTAATGTCCTTTGTGAAAGTATTATATAGCTCCATAATAATAATAATAATATTAATAATCTTTTGAGTGTATCTTAAAACAAAAAAGTTGATAATTTCCTATTTTGAAAAATGACACTTTTTTTTTTTTTTTACACTTATGGTGTACTCCAGAGCTGGAACAGACAATCTGTTTTTATAAACTTCTAAATTATGGTAGGTGAACAAGACGCGTGAATATATGGAAGCCAATTGAAATGCGTTAATAACAAGATTATTAGAAATTGTTGATTTAAAAAGAGGAATAGGGATCGTACAGAAACGAGATAGCTAGCTTAAAGTGAAATTGCAGTCGTAAAAAAAAAGCAAACAAACAAGCTTAAGGTTTGAGACACAAGATAAATAAAAAATGGGAATTTAAAAACCTGCAAATAGGGATAGTAAACAAGGTAAGTATACAGGGCTGGAGAGACTGTAGACATTATTTACTCAAACTACAAATCCCTATTTTGACTCTCTGTTGTTAGCGCGAAAGATAGTTTACCGGTAGAAAAGCAGCCTTTTCAAATAAAACATTTACGTCTAAAACATCACTTTAAATAAACCTTTGTGTCTTCTAAAGTAATTAATCTATAAATGTGTATTGTTTCTGTTTTTTGTTTACTCCTTCACTTCATACATAATATAGGTGTTGGCTCCCTAAAGTCATTGATTGTATAGTGTACAAAACATTGAGTCATCTAACATGTTACAGTCATCTAATGTTCATCTATTATTGGCTGGTAATTCCTGTTTCACCCTGTAATAAAACTTGTTAAAGGAACACCAGATATTTGTAATAAAACTACCATAATGATACCATCGTTTACACTAGAATTATGAATTTTTTAGCTTATGAAAAATATAGAAATTACTTAAAAAGTACCCTACGCAATGCGCTATGATCAGTTTAGTAATATAGCCTAGATTTAATTGTAATACTCGCGCCCGTTCTTGCTGTAGGCTGGCGGGAAAATAACAATAATAAAACGAAGAACAAATGGGCGAGTCCAATTATGAACCCCGTGGTTCATGATAACAATAATAGAATAAATTACAGGATATCTAATATACTAAAAATTTGCTAGAAAATAAATTATAAGTTGAACATGTCACAAGTACTCCTGTTCATGGCGTGCGATGCAATTATACCTTATAATAAATTACGGTGAATTTTTTTATTGTTTTTGTTTTTAAACATTTTTAAACATCGCACTGATAGTTTTAAGTCTTAAAACGCGTTAGTGAACTTCACAATACACTTATTAACAAAATGACCAAGAGATGGCGACGCTAGCAAAAAATCTGCTGTAAGAAGAAGAAAATGAAGTTCTATATAGCTTCTATTCTTGTAATTAATTTTAGTTTAAAGTTATGATAGATTGAACATACATAACTTTCCTTTTAAAATGTTATATTTTGAGAGTAGTTTAACTTAGAATTGTTAAATAACAAAAATTATTTTGTTATTAAGAGGGATGTAAGTTTTCAAATTAATATTAACCCCACAAATGAAGTTAATGCAGCAATTGATTACTTTGATTGTTTTTTTTTCCTATGAGAAATTATTATATACACTATTTTAATATAGAACGGTCACTTGAGCGATATCTTAAGTATAAAATTACCTAACGTACACAGGAAATAAGAAAATAATGAAATGAACAATTGTTAGTTATTCTATTTTAACAAGTTACAATTTTCGCGTTAAGGAAGAATATTTCGTTTAAAAAGGGACGACGTTTCGATCACTGGTTCGATCATTCTCAAGTACATAGGTTTATTATCATGTTATGATTTTACATTCTTAACAGGACTTAATAAATTTGTTTATTATTGTTATTAGACGTTTATAAATGTAACTAAAATGGACAAACTACATATTCTAATCTGACATCTATGATAACTGATTTCAATTTGAAAAATCATCTCACAGAGTATTGTAACTAGCTTTGGAGTTGTAATAACAAATCTCAGTAAAACTGATAATACTTCTAAACCACGTTATATGGAAGCAGACAAATGATCGGTTCTGATAAGAAATCTCGGTGAAACTGATAATACTTCTAAAGCTTATTATGTTGAAGCAGATAAATGATCGGTTCTCATAAAAAATCTCAGTGAAACTGATAATACTTCTAAACCACATTATATTGAAGCAGAGAAATGGTCAGTTTTGTAACAAATCTCAGTGAAACTGATAATATTTTCATTCATATCATAATAAGGCAGACAAATGATCTGATTAAATTTATTTTCAATCCTAATATCATGACCTATCACAATCTTTAACACTGATAGATGTTATATTTCGTAAGAAAAGGGTTAAACATAACAAAGAAATGAGCTTAATAAACGTCAAATTTAATTATTCATAGAGACATTTCAGTCATACCCACGTTTCTTTTGCTTTCGCTACGATGACAAATTTGTAGCTATTTCCTATGAAAGACCAGTATAAAATTAGGGAGCTTGTAAAACATACATATTTATAAGATTATTAACCGTTATATAACCCCCTCTTCGTGTACGTCTGGGAATAATATTATCCCAAACCCTGTTTTTTTTCTTGAAAAATGTTTTGGTACCTGAAGGTTATCTGAAAATTTTTTCGTAATTAATACTGAATACTTAAAATCAGTAATTTAGTTAATTAATTAAGATTAATGAATATAACGAAATTGGTTATTTGTTTCGAATTTTTGAGAAAACGTTATTCAATGGCTATTTGCGTTAGTCATTCCTCATTTTGAACTGGTACACTAGAAAGCCTAGTGATTAGAGTGCTGAACTGTGAATCTGTAATTCACTTCTCTTTATCATAAATACGCGTTTCGCACTTTGGGGCCATAGCTCCGTAAAAAGATTAACGGTACAATCCCACTACTCGATTACAGTAGCCCAAGTGTGGGCGGTGGGTGCTGTTGAATAGCTACCTTCCACGCCTGATAATTAAAACGAAATGAAACATACTTTTGTAAGCACTTCTTCACAGCCTTTGTTTATTAAATTGGCTTGTTTGTTTGTTTGTTTGTAATCAAGCACAAATTTACACACTGGAATATCTGTGCTCTGCACACCACGGGTATCGAAACCCAGTTTCTAGCGTTGTAAGTCCGCAGACATACCGCTGTGCCACTGGGGGCAATATTAAATCGGCATTTTGATATGACATAAAAGTATCTGTTCTTGAACAATTCTACTATAGAGACAAGAAAACTGAATACATTAGGTATCTATCTATAAACATGTATATATATATATATATTGATTGTGTAATTTTTTTGTCCACTAGAAAATGCTATTTTACAGTTATGGTGACGTGTCTACGGCATTGTTCTGAAATATTTCCAAGACTTAAGGTTGAAGGAATACTTTCTTTTGCTTTAATTACAACGAAAGTGTCCCTTGCTTTATTTGTATAACCCTCTAGCTTTTCAATACGCTACGCTTTTCTCGGGGAAGGTTTCCACATGAATTACCGGTTTTTATTTGTAACTTCTACAGCGTTTAACGTATCATAACCTAAAGAAAATCAGCAGCATTATTTTTTCAAGTTATCTTGAAAGGTTTGTTTGCCGTGGTGTTCAGACAACATATTTTAATATCAAATCATACTGATTAACATACCAAAAATGACTGTTTTCAGAAATTTCATACCTAAAGTAAACTAATTTAAATTAGTTTCGTGTTTCGGTTTTATGATATAACAAGAGAGAATCTTTAATAGCCGCGGCACTTGAAATTCTTTTAGATAGAATTAGAGTAAATTAATCTATGAAATCTTTGTTTTCCTCTTT
>NW_013666021.1:495434-500649 GCF_000517525.1 Limulus polyphemus | reverse complement strand
ATGAGGCCGTGGGCGTGGTCAAATACATCACTTCAAAGGATTTGACCTCCTTAGTCCAAAACTGTAATTAGATCTCAAGTCTGTCAAGAGATGACGGAGCTATGAGCTAAACGTTTGTACTTGAAAAAGAAATCAGAGCCATTCTATGAGCCGCTATGCCGCGACTAATAATAAAATGCAATTCACATTAGTGCTTTATGCATATTTGTTAATATAAGAAAAATGCCTCTTTATTTTGGGAAAAGAACCCCACCTTTCACATTTCTGGTTACAGGCAATATTTGCTGGAATGTCATAAACTCACAGTAATTAATTAACTAACTTGAGTAGGGAAAACATGATTTTTTTATCATATTTAGTTATATATTCAACATGCTCTATTGCTGAATTTTCCTTTCCATGAAATCTAATTAAGACTGCTGGAGTATTTGTCACGTTCTACACGAACGGAACTTTATGCGACGCCTGGGCTAAACGGCTAGGTGAGAAACTCAAAGTTCACACAACGGCTAGGTGAGAAACCCAAAGTTCACACATAGACTCCATAATTTAGAACTTCTAACCAGAGAGAGATTGATCAGTGAAGATATTCGTGGTTGTTGCTGTTACTTTGTTGGTTAGTTGTTAAACACAAAGCTACGCAATGGGCTGTCTGTGCTTTGCCCACTATGGGTATCGAAACCCGATTTTTAGCGTTGCAAACACACACACATTTACCACCGAGCCACGAATTATTTTTCCCCTTAAATATTTAATTAAAATGCAAAATAGATTTTGAAATATTATAGAAGGAGACGCTTTGTAGAACATTTATACAGATAAGGTTTATTAGAAGTCCCGTGTTTTTAAAACAGAAACAAATAGCGCATTCTATTATATAAAGGGCTTTATCTGTATCTGCGTGATACTTAATTTCATCTAATTAATATGTGCTAGATTTAACTAAGTGAAATAAAACAACATCCTACTAGTTAATCTTGCTAGTTGAATTTTGATTTCGTAGCAGTGTCACAAAATAAACGGATTATTTTGGTCATCACATATACGGTCATTGAAACATTTAGAAAATGAATGCCACGTTGCAAATTAATTGAATATTTCCAAAAACGAAAGAAGAAAAAGCTATGCAGAACTTTTGTAATAGTAAATAATTCTGGGGAATGATTTTATTGAGAATCAAGCGAGACTTGCAATCCTAGGTGGAAATAAGGTTTCTTTTTTGTTTTTTTTTATCAAAACTGAACTATTTTTAATATCCTAAAGATTAATCCTAACCGAATGAATGTCTATATGGATTTAAGTAAACAGGCGTATTTGTATGTGATGGTGTTGCATGTGAGGAAGGAATTGTTCTGTGTTATTCCTTGGTTTTCATTTTCCACATGTGTGTGTACAACTGAAATAATCAATACTTGATCAATACCGAAATATAGTAGCTTGAGTAACCTGGGAAGATGCAACCATGCGATTAATGTGTGGTAAAAAATAAATATCTACAACTAGATAAAAATAAATTTAGGTTCTGCTTTCTTAAAATAAATTGAATATAACACACTCATTGAAATATTTTAAAAATTATGTTTTGATAATGTATCTAAAAAAGTTGGTGCTGTAGAATATTCTTAGGTATCCAGTTTATATGACGATCCAATAAAGTTGATATTTCAACACATTTTTCTTGCGTCGCTGTAAAAACAAGGTCTCAGGAGGCGTTGCAGCAGTAAAAAGTAAGTTTTTCTTCTCAGCAGCTTTATTTGTTTGAAGTTAAGCACAAAGCTACACAATGGGCTATCTGTGCTCTGCCAACCACAGGCATCGAAACCCGGTTTCTAGCGTTATAAGTTCGCAGACATACCGCTGTGCCACTGGGGGGCTCAACAGCCTAATAGAAGTAAAATATTTTACAATCTTTAAAAGTTAATTTTCTTTTCTAACCGTTGAGAACAATCGGTTTGTTTAATGTGACAAGCTTTCAGAGGACGAGAATGATTTAACGATCAATATCTAGGAATATTTCCGAGAACAGTCAATATGACAGCGTGCTTTTCAGTGATGCTCTCTTAAACGATTAAACCACCTCGTACTTACATTATTGTACCTTTATTTAGAAACATTATTAACATACTATTCACAAATTCTTTAATACAAAATTTACTGTGAACATACATACGCGTACCTGTAAGCCATAACTGTTACATTTAAAATGTGGTTGAATTAACAAGTACTGTTAATGATTGATGTGACTTAGTTGGTCGATTACGTTACTACACCTCATCGGAGATTAATTACAAAGAAGTCAAGAAAATACCATAGCTACTCTGCTCCTTCTGTAACAAAGAAATGGTTTAAAACAATTTAGCAGAACTACAGATAGATAGCTATAGTGATTTGTTCAGGCTATCCTTATCTGTCCCCACTATATTCCGAAGTTTAACGCCCCTTGGTAGCACAGTGATAAGTCTGCAGACACGTAACTGTAAAAACCGTGTTTCGATACCCATGGTGGGAACAGCACAGACAACCTATTGTTTAGATTTATGCTTTAAAAACAACCAAACCAAAATTTAACTGACAATATTTGTCCTTTACCATTAGCTGCCATAGCTGACATAAATGATGTAACAGGCTATACCAACTCCACAAGCGACGTGGACGACGTAATTCAATATTTTTCTGCAGGAAAGGTTTGGGGTTTCTGTAAAAAGAAAACAAAAAATAGGCCCATCGATGTATCTTCTGAGAAATATATGAGATACCAGACACGAGTTAGGAATATCGACAAAATAATAACAATAAACCGTTCTGAAGTGACGTTTGATGAGCTAACGACTTCTTCCTTTGAAAATATGGTAACGAATAGTTATTGGTCGATTGAAACTGCAAAAGAAAAATAAATAATATTTTCTTTTAGTTTTTAATATAATAAAATGGGCTCGGCATGGCCAGGTGGTTAGGACACTCATAATCTGCGGGTCGCGGGTTCGCATCCCCGTCCCACCAAACATGCTCGCACTTTCAGCCGTGGGGGCGTTATAATGTGACGGTCAATCCTACTATTCGTTGGTAAAAGAGTAGCCCAAGAGTTGGCGGTGACTAGCCGCCTTCCCTCTAGTCTTACACTGCTAAATTAGGGACGGCTGGCGCAGATAACCCTCGTATAGCTTTACGCGAAATTCAAAACAAACAAACAAACAAACTCTTATTTCGAATAATGTACTCTATATTTTTCATTAATAGTCGATTTAAATAAAAAATTTCTTCATTTTCTTCTAAGGTATTTCTGTTATTAAATATTACACAACCTTCATTATCACCCGCTTCATATTCTTTAGATTGCATTAAGTTTTTTTTCATGGACTAAAATGGGTTTCGTTATATCCTGATATCCTAATAAATCGTAAAATGAGAAATGACATGTTTTCAGTAAATAGCTGCAGCCTATGACATTTTCTTAATTTTCGGTTTATTGCTGTCATTGTTTGAGACATCTCTACTATTAACAAGTGAGCAACTGAAACTACTAAGTGATGAGAACACATTCGTCATTAGATTTTCAACTCGCGGGTTTGATACGTAATGAAGATCGATGACATATCGCGAAAGTCTTTGAATTAATCACTAATTCATGTGATTTTCAAGTGATATGACTGAAAATATGAATTATCTGTAACATCTAAACACTGAATGGCTGTGGCTGTTTGACAAAGTTTGGGAAGCGGTTCACCTGTATACTGAAGAGGTGAAAAAAGTCTTATCACTTCATATGTATTTAAAAACAAAATTAAACCTGTCACTCTTACCATTTAATTTAGTTGTGTACGTTAAGATCAAGACACGAGGTCATAAGTGTTCTTATTTTATTAGAAAAATGTGCATGATTTTGTCATGGTAATGTGCTTGAAGAATAACTCTCTGAAAATTCCAATTTGCGAGTGTTAAAAAGTTTGTTCTTGAATTTTCACTCAAAGTTACATTAAAAATGGCTATGTGTCATAGCCGTTTCTAATTTTGAAATGATAGACTAGAGGGAAGGCAGCTAGTCAACAGCATCCACCAACAACTCGTAAGCTACTCTGACCGAAGAGGGGAATTTTAACATCACGATCTCAAAGTGCGGAGGATGTTTTGGAAGTTAAAGGATCTTAGCATGAACCTATCACAATCAAGAACAGGAGATTCTAAGATTTATGAAAACATATTTTCATTGAAAAAATAAACTTATTGTGATAATCAACAAAACGCCATCACTCAGGAATGCAGTCAGTGTAATTTTATTTCTGTAGTATGTAAACAGCAATTATTTACTTCTTAAATTTGCAATATATTGTACTTATACGTCGCTCGTTTCAAGGCACTGGCACAGTATCGAACTTAAGTAACTTATATCTGATACTTGACAAACTGAACAAATGATTATGTCCGCAATCAACTATTTGTATTTAAAGTTACCTTTATTCTATGTTATATGTTTGTAAGAATAACAGTTTTATAGATTTTTGTCACAAACTCCTTGTATTTTAGTGTATTATTTTTGTTATTTTAGAAAAATAATTTTGAATAGTTTTAGCTCACAGTGCAGTGTTAAAATTTTTTGACTTTGAAACCTTTCATGCACAGGCGTTTAATATGTAGTGTAAATGCACTATTGTTTTATTAAAAGAATTAAGTTAAATTGACTAAGATTTTTTTCCTTCCAACCTTCCATCAAAATTAATCATTTCTACTTGCATGTACATATTTATTTAAATATTCAACTAAAATAGTTTGCAGAAATATTTTTTATTCACCAATCATCTCGATCATATGCGGAACGTAATAAAGTCCTTGTCGACACAAAGCTATCCCAGAGAAGGAGAGCGGTACCGTGTTGAAATTAATTATTAAGAACTTCTGATCAAAAGGAAGCTAACTGCACTGATCAGAAATGACATATAATTTTAATATCAAACATAAATTAATTGAAGACAACGCGCTGTAAGAAACTGAATATAAACATTTGATTTCATAAATCAAAACATCTGAAAATTAAAACCTTTAATGATTAGAACATATTAACTTTTTAGTTGGGCATCTTCTTAATGATACTTTCGTGTTGTAATCCCAATATTCTCACACGTATCGGTCAGTTTATAGGTTTGGTTTGTTATGAATTTCGCGTAAAGCTACACGAGGGCTATCTGCGCTAGCCGTCCCTAATTTAGCAATGTAAGACTAG
>NW_013666021.1:489058-495424 GCF_000517525.1 Limulus polyphemus | reverse complement strand
GCCAACTCTTTAGCTACTCTTTTACCAACGAATAGTGGGATTGACCGTCACATCATAACGCTCCCACGGCTGAAAGGGCGAGTATGTTTGGTGGGACGGGGATTCGAAACCGCAGATTGCGAGTCGAGCGACCTAACCACCTGGCTATACCGGGCCCAGTTTATAGGACGGCGGTTTAGTGTAGTCTTACATTTACGTATTCATTCGATAATGTAAAATTCATTTTCGTGACTGTATTCATAATCCAAAAACTTCTTTTTAATGAAAATAACTATAAAAAAATTGAATAGTTTGTTACATAAAAACCACAAAAATATTCAGTTAACTGATAACATAACTCATGTTTTCAAAATTTCACATCCTGAGATTTCTTTATTTCAAGCGAGCGTTTCAGACATGTGGTAACTAGTGTGGGTTGCCACATGTTGTATGTACAAGTAATGCTTAATATCCGTTAATAATGTTAAGTGGCATTACCTAAAGGGCGATTTTCATGCTTTTTTTTTAAACACGTTGACTTTAAAACGATGTAAAAGTTTGGTTAGGTAAAAATAATTGAATAATTTAGATGCTAACATGCAGTGAGTGTGGTTTATAACGTTATATTTCCCGGTCTTTATGGAGGAAAGCTTTAAGAAAATGTCGATATATCTTTCTCGGGTAATTACCATCTATTCATGACACGAGAAGTAATACATCACTACAAGCGTGTCACGTCTATGTGTCGCATCATTATAATATGCGTTACAAACTGTTAACTGTTTTGATTATAGAGTGTGACAAAAGTAAAGAATGAGAACCCTTTTACTTAATGAGTGGAAATATGTCTCTCATAACTTAGAGCTATAAGAAGGTTTTGGAAGAATGAGAAACTAATCACAGTTGACTAAGGGGTGTTATAAAACACTCTAAAAACTTCTAAAACTGGTTAAATTGAGAATATTGAATTTATCCTTCCTTGCAAGTTTTTATTGCAACACTATATCATTGCCAGTTTTTAAAAACTTTGTGCTGAATGGAGATATTTGGAAATATTCAAACAAATAGGTACGCCTTTTTTGTATTCCAGATTTTTTGAGGGGGGAGGAGAATGAGAATTTAAGTGGCCAGTTAAGTAGTCAAAGGCAGTAAACACACGAGCTATGCCCTCGGTATCATACGAAATTTACTGAAGCTGGGAAGGCCCACGAGGATACGGTGCAAATTACCGGATTCGCCAGTTCCCGATCCTTTTCGTCCTTTCTTTTTTTTTTTTTTTTTTTCCTCAATGTTTCAGTTATTAAGAGTAGGTATAATTGTAGCAGTGTTATCGCTTTATTTTCCATATTCACAATCTATATTTGCCTGAAACGCTCTGTATTGAGCGGAAACCCGTCGTCGACAATGGATATAGCGAATATAGTGTTGTAGAATGTTATTATTGTACACTTATCTCATTCTTGAATATCCTCAAGAGACTGGATAAAGAATGTCGTGTTTGCATAATATGCCTAAAATTAATGTCTTATTGTTCATCAATATCGAAACACCGCAGTTCAAATAATGTTTAATTCTGTTTACACAGCTAATCTACATCATTGTTCATTTACATTAAAACAACGAATCTCCATCACTGTTCAAGGTAATGTTATGCACACTATGTACTCTTCAAGGAACTTTATAATGAAATAAATAGGAAAAAAAATTAAAGTTTTAATGGAAAGTAAGGAAAATTGCTGCAATAAAAAATACACAAACAAGTAAAGTGATAACAGTTTTAAAATCTATCCAACTAGTATCACTTTACTTTTAGTACTTTTTATTGTTGCAACGTTCCTTACTTTCCATTAAAACTTAATTTTATTTTCCTACTTATTTGTTCAGTTTTTATATGTCCATAGAATGGAAACAACATCCATAAACTTTTAGTATAGCCATATCCCCGATAGCTATAACTTTTACAAGAATTATAATCCCAATCACAAACTCATAAAGTGTAATCCTTACTTTGGCCTACAGATAAGTGTATAAAGCTGCTAAAGTATGGATTAAATTTCATGCATTTGTGATTGTGGTTTTAATTCTCGTTTCATTACTTTTTGTATCAAGATCCCTATTTCATTTTAAAATTCATACTTTTTAATACTCTTGTTTGTTTACCTTTACTTTAAAAAAATTCGCAGGTTTATCCATCTGTTGGGTTGAAGTGGAGTTAAAATATATTTAAGTACGTGCATGATATGTTTACCATTTATAAAAAAATCTGTATATATTTTTTTTATTCATCGGAATATTAAAAGCGGATACTCACAGACCAGTCTAGTAAGCTGGAGAAATCTTGTAGCGATAGTCCTTGCCGTCTATGGTCTAGCCCCCGCTGACGTGATCAGGTAGGTAGGTAGGTAGTAGACGAAAAAGTTGCTGTTTTAGAAATTTTTGAATTGTTATACCGGAAATGTTAGTGACCTTGTGAGCAAATTATTAGTATAAATGCGCATAAAACATCGTAACCAATACTCTGAATTGTCGATTTTTCGCTTAGAGATTCGATACGGTGGTTTTTTGGTGCTTGAATTATTTGGAAACCTTGGCAATCCCTACTATTAAGTGCTACCGTACTTTATAATAGGCTTACTGTATTGAGTAAAAGACAAGTTAAACACCATACACTGTATACATATATAGCTAATCTACAACAATGCTCATCCATATTGAAACTACAACACTGTTTAGCATTATAAACACAGCTCAAGAACAACACTGTTAATCTGTATTAAATAACGCAATTATAACACTTTATCGTTATGTAATAGCAGCTCAACTACGGCAATATTTGTGTCAAATCAACACAGCTACAACATTGCATATTAATGTATACACAACTTATAAACAATTCTGATCCTCCATATTAACTCATTCTAACTACAGCACCGCTAGCTGTGTAAATTCAGCTAGTTTAGAACACTGTTTAACACTGAGAGAACAGCTTACCAACAGCACTATATTCAACAACGACTGCAACACTGTTCAGTGTTGTGAATACAGCTTGTTTACAACACTATTCATTTATAGAAAAGATACACACGACACTTTGAACACAGCTTGTCTACAACACTATTCATCTATATAAAAGATACACACAACACTTTGAGCACGGCCCAACCAGGTGGTTGGGCGCTCGACTCGCAATCTGAGGGTCACACCAAACATGCTCGCCGTTTCAGCCGTGGGGGGCGTTATAATGTGACGGGCAATCCCACTATTCGTTGGTAAAAGAGTAGCCCAAGAGTTGGCGGTGGGTCGTGATGACTAACTGCCCTCCCTCTAGTCTTATACTGCTAAATTAGAGACGGCTAGCGCAGATAGCCCTCGTGTAGCTTTGCGCGAAATTCAAAACAAACAAACAAAACTTTGAGCACAGCTTGTCTACAACAATATTCATCTATATAAAAGATATATACAACACTATGAACACAGCTTATCTATAACAACGCTGTTACCGATATTAACAAGCAATCAATAGTGTACTAATACAAAGGAAACAGCAAAGATGTCTTTATGTTCGTTTCTTCTAGATTATTTTCAGATTTAGTCATTGATTTGAAGACACAAAGTGAATTATTAACCCTAAAATCGGGAGACGATCATACAGAAATTTTTGGCTATCTTGGTCATCGCAGTATCTGGAAAACGCTAAAAAACTACTAAAATAACCTTTAAGCAGTAATATAGTATTAGCTTAGAGTTTTCAAACAATACACCTTTTGTGCTCATCTTTTTAACTCTTGCAGAGAAATGTTCATTTGAAAATGAGTTCTTCGCTCGTTTATACCAAGATTTTGGGGAAATTTCATTGCAAAGCAATTTACCTATATAAGTACTGTTTTCAGTGCTAAACTAGTCAGCGTACACTGAGAGAATGTCCGAAAGTCATGTTTATCCTAGTATCAGTTGTAATTACAAGGTTAAAAGGTGTAATGTTTACATGAAATGCAAACGTTGTGGATGCAGTCACGATAATTTCCTATTAAAGTTAAAGCCACTAAAGTAATAAGAAATAGCTGAAAAAACATTTATTGTTGTTTTTACTAAGAAACCAGAGTGTCCTGGATGTCACGAACATGTTCTTATAATGAAAATTAAGGTAAAAATGAATTGTTCCGATCAAAGGTAGCTTAATACTGGGAGAATATTTCATCAACACAAACACGTTATTTTGGAAGTTTCACTGCATTTCTTCCGAAGCAAGAGACACAATCTTAAACTTATGTATATTTATATATAAAAAACTGGCCTAGTGGATTTTCTTTTGTTCAAAGTTTCCGCCAAAACAATGCAATTTTTGTTAAAACGACTCGCGATTTTAGGGTTAAATGCAAAAATATAGAAATGTTTCTGAGTGCCTAAAGGATCATATTTGACAAAACGTCGGGAGATATAAAAGAAAAGAAGAATTAATGGATTCACTTTCATGTATAGTTAAAATGCAAATATTCTCTTGTTTCGATTTGAAAGTTAAACTTTAATTTTTGTTCTCGAAATATAATAAATCACTTGACTGCTGAGTGAACTTAGAAAGGAATCGAATTAATCACTGGTTACGTTCACTAAATTGTAATTTGAGCATAAGGCATAAAACATACAAGAACTGAGTGTGAGGCAGATTTATAGCCACAGTAGTTATACAATCGTAAGTGAAACTAATGATGAAAACATTATATATCCTAAAAATAGCATGCGAATTTAATTTGTACAATTTATTGTGTATATCGAGGTGTAATGACAGCAAATTAAAATGCTAATTGTTTAACGTGGACTAAATGGCCACTTCAGTGATCACTAGCATTCAGTCATAGTTGAACTAATTTCCAACTACTGACTAGGTGGAAGGCGTCCAACAACAACCACTGCCACAAGCTCTTTAAATTGTATATCTGGATTGAATGTCACTTTTATAATTAGTTCATGCACGAAAGCACAGAGAGTTTTAATTTAACGGCATCACTTCCTGAGCCCCAGATTTTTCAATCCGCAGCCCAACACGCTATACATCCGCAATTGAAACAAAGGCTCTTATGTATGGTATTCACAAGTACCAACAAGTGTTTCATTTATAGAGTTATTCGTGCTTAAAGTTTTATTATGATTCATTTAAGTATTCTGCAAAAAAAAAAGGAAAAAGTTCGTTATTTATAAATCTTAATTTTTGCTATACAAACCGCTAAGTGAGTTCACTTGTTTTATCGCAAATCTACACAGTGCTCTATCTGTGCGGATTCCATGACGGGGATCGAACCTCGGATTTTAACACTCGCTTGGTAATCATTGATTTATACGTTATTAATCTCAACTACAGATATAATAATGACAGTATAAATTAAGCTTTTACACCACGTTAATTTCCTTAATGTTTAAAATTGTTATTTATACAGTTCTTTCATTTAGAACACAGTTTAATTTTTAACGACTTACTCTGAAATATACAATAATTCGATCGGCTTCAATTATCGTTGTAATATTTTCTTTAGTACTAACCATAGGATACCAAGTGTATAGTAACTTTTGCCCCACCCTGTAGAGGAAGTTGTTAGATTGCTTATACATGAAAACCCTTGTGTAAACCTTTTTGAAATTATATAGGTTTGTTTCTATCTAGTAGAAGTAATAAATATATGCATAAAACTAACTTGCTAGACCGCAAACTCGTGTTTCAGTCAGGTGACAGATGCAGACGCGGCTTAATATACGTCACGAGGCAAGCAAAGGTATTGAAAGTTATTAAACTTTCATAGCGCCGCTATGAAACAAGTGTGTAAATATGTATGACATTGTTATACGCCTTTAAAGACTGGTATATCCCACACTCACAAGCCAATACCCTGCCTTAATTTAGTCAGTGTCTTTCAACAAGCATAAACAGCACGATAACTGTTCTTGTATATCAGCAGTAATAGTCAATACATTCTGTAGTGTTTCGCTATGATAAAAAAACAACAATAACAGACGTTTAAGGCTTGACTTGCCACGTGAGAATATACATTATGTTTCGGATATAATAGATTCGAGCAGAAACCACAATGACTACAACAGATTGTGAAGACATGAAAGACAACCCCCCAAGGTTAGTTTTCTGTAGTTAACAATTCTTGAATAAGCCTCCATCTTCTTTAAAAAAATTGACTGATATAAACTTCAGGTACTTCAGCAGAGTCCCCGAAAGTGTTCTGTTTCAAGTATTTTTATTTCTTGTTTTTACAGCTCATATGTCATGCTGTGTTGTAGCCTACAGAGTGCATAATTCTTCTCGTCATTCATGGCATACGTACGTTTTACTGACATCACGACAGTACAAACTGCAACTTTAGGCGTCCCTTATGCGATGTCATA